>NC_041224.1:80145408-80146027 GCF_002837175.3 Physeter macrocephalus
GCATCTTTAGGATTCTCTATGTATAGTATCATGTCATCTGCAAAGAGTGACAACTTTACTTCTTCTTTTCAGATTTGGATTCCTTTTATTTTATTTTTTTCTCTGATTGCTATGGCTAAGACTTTCAAAACTATGTTGAATTATAGTGGTGAGAGTGGACAACCTTGTCTTGTTCCTGATCTTAGTGGAAATGGTTTCAGTTTTTCACCATTGAGAACAATGTTGGCTGTGGGTTTTTCGTATATGGTCTTTATTATGTTGAGGTAAGTTCAACATATGTTACTATGCCTACTTTCTGGAAGGTTTTTATCATGAACGGGTGTTGAATTTTGTCAAAAGCTTTTTCTGCATCTATTGAGATGATCATATGGTTTTTCTCCTTCAATTTGTTAATATGGTTTATCACATTGATTGATTTGAGTTTATTGAAGAATCCTTGCATTCATGGGATAAACGCCACTTGATCATGTTGTATGATCATTTTAATGTGCTATTGGACTCTGTTTGCTAGTATTTTGTTGAAGATTTTTGCATCTATGTTCATCAGTGATATTGGCCTGTAGTTTTCTTTCTTTGTGACATCTTTGTCTGACTTTGGTATCAGGGTGATGGTGGCCTC
>NC_041224.1:80146037-80166037 GCF_002837175.3 Physeter macrocephalus
TCTTCCAGGTTGTCCATTTTATTGGCATATAGTTGCTTGTAGCAATCTCTCATGATGCTTTGTATTTCTGCAGTGTCAGTTGATACTTCTTTTTCATTTCGAATTCTATTGATTTGTGTCTTCTCCCTTTTTTTCTTGATGAGTCTGGATAACAGATTATCAATTTTGTTTATCTTCTCAAAGAACCAGCTTTTAATTTTAATGATCTTTGCTATTGTTTCCTTCATTCCTTTTTCATTTATTTCTGATCTGATCTTTATGATTTCTTTCTTTCTACTAACTTTGGGGTTTTTTTTTCTTCTTTTTGCTATTGTTTCCTTCATTCCTTTTTCATTTATTTCTGATCTGATCTTTATGATTTCTTTCTTTCTACTAACTTTGGGGTTTTTTGTTCTTCTTTCTCTAATTGCTTTAGGTGTAAGGTTAGGTTATTTATTTGAGATGTTTCTTGTTTCTTGAGGTAGGATTGTATTGCTATAAACTTCTCTATTAGAACTGCTTTTGCTGCATCCCATAGGTTTTGGGTAACTGTGTTTTCATTGTCATTTGTTTATAGTTATTTTTGATTTCTTCTTTGATTTCTTCAGTGATCTCTCGGTTATTAAGTAGTGTATTGTTTAGCCTCCATGTGTTTCTATTTTTTACAAATGTTTTTTTCTGTAATTGATATCTAATCTCATAGCATTGTGGTCAGAAAAGATACTTGATACAATTTCAATTTTCTGAAATTTAACAAGGCTTGAATTGTGAGCCAAGATATGATCTATCCTGGAGAATGTTCCATGAGCACTTGAGAAGAAAGTGTATTCTGTTGCTTTTGGATGGAATATCCTATAAATATAAATTAAGTCCATTTTGTTTAATGTATCATTTAAACCTTGTGTTTCCTTATCTATTTCCATTTTGGATGATCTGTCCATTGGTGAAAGTGCAGAGTTAAAGTCCCCTACTGTTAATGTGTTACTGTCGATTTTCTCTTTTATGGCTGTTAGCATTTGCCTTATGTATTGAGGTGCTCCTACATTGGGTGCATAAATATTTACAATTGTTATATCTTTTTCTTGCATTGATTCCTTGATCATTATGTGGTGTCCTTCTTTATCTCTTATAATAATCTTTGTTTTAAAGTCTGTATTTTCTGATATGAGAATTGCTACTCCAGCTTTCTTTTGATTTCCGTTTGCATGGAATATCTTTTTCCATCCCCTTACTTTCAGTCTGTATAGTCCCTAGGTCTGAAGTGGGTCTCTTGTAGACAGCATATATATGGGTCATGTTTTTGTATCCATTCAGCCAGTCTTTTTCTTTTGGTTGGAGCATTTAATCCAGTTACATTTAAGGTAGTTATCGATATGTATGTTCCTATTACCATTTTCTTAATTGTTTTGGGTTTGTTTTTGTAGGTCTTTTCCTTCTCTTGTGTTGCCTTCCTAGAGAAGTTCCTTTAGCATATGTTGTAAAGTTGGTTGGGTTGTGCTGAATTTTCTTAGCTTTTGCTTGTCTGTAAAGGTTTTAGTTTCTCTGTCGAATCTGAATGACATACTTGCTGGGTAGATTAATCTTGGTTGTAGGTTTTTCCCTTTCATGACTTTAAATATGTCCTGCCACTCCCTTCTGGCTTTTAGAGTTTCTGCTGAAAGATCAGCTTTTAACCTTATGGGGATTCCCTTGTATGTCATTTGTTGTTTTTCCCGTGCTGCTTTTAGTATTTTTTCATTGTATTTAATTTTTGATAGTTTGATTAATATGTGTCTTTGTATGTTTCTCCTTGGATTTATCCTATATGGGACTCTCTATGCTTCCTGGACTTGATTGAGCATTTCCTTTCCCATATTAGGGCAGTTTTCAACTATAATCTCTTCAAATATTTTCTCAGTCCCTTTCTTTTTCTCTTTTTCTTCTGGGACCCCTATAATTCAAATGTTGATGCATTAATATTATCCTAGATGTCTATGAGACTCTCCTCAATTCTTTTCAATCTTTTTTCTTTATTCTGCTCTGCAGTAGTTATTTCCACTATTTTATCTTCCATGTCACTTATCCGTACTTCTGCCTCATTACTCTGCATTGATTCCTTCTAGAGAATTTTTAATTTCATATATTTTGTTGTTCATCATTGTTTGTTTGCTCTTTAGTTCTTCTAGGTCTTTGTTAAATGTTTCTTGTATTTTCTACATTCTATTTCCAAGATTTTGGATCACCTTTACTATCATTACTCTAAATTCTTTTTCATGTAGACTGCCTATTTCCTCTTCATTTTTTTGGTCTCATGTGTTTTTACCTTGCTCCTTCATCTGCTGTGTTTCTCTGTCTTCTCATTGTGTTTAACTTACTGTGCTTTGGATCTCCTTTTAGCAGGTTGCAGGTTCAGAGTTCCCACTTTTTTTGTTGTCTTCCCCCAGTGGGTAAGGTTGGTTCAGTGGGTTGTGCAGGCTTCCTGGTGGATGGGGCTAGTACCTGTGTTCTGGTGGATGAGGCTGGATATTTTCTTTCTGGTGGGCAGGACCATGTCTGGTGGTGTGTTTTGGTGTGTCTGTGACCTTATTATGATTTTAGGCAGCCTCTCTGCTAATGGGTGGGGTTGTGTTCCTGTGTTGCTAGTTGTTTGGCATAGGGTGTCCAGCACTGTAGCTAGCTGGTCTTTGAGTGAAGCTGGCTCTTAGCACTGAGATCCAGATCTCTGGGAGAGCTTTCTCCGTTTGATATAACATGAAGGTGGGATATCTCTGGTGGACCAATGTCCTGAATTCGGCTCTCCCACCTCAGAGGCACAGGCCTGACATCCATCTGGAGCACAAAGACCCTGTCAGCTACACGGCTCAGAAGAAAAGGGAGAAAAAAAGAAAAAAGGAAAGAAAGAAAGAAAGAAAGAAAGAAAGATTTATCCTATATGGGACTCTCTATGCTTCCTGGACTTGATTGAGCATTTCCTTTCCCATATTAGGGCAGTTTTCAACTATAATCTCTTCAAATATTTTCTCAGTCCCTTTCTTTTTCTCTTTTTCTTCTGGGACCCCTATAATTCAAATGTTGATGCATTAATATTATCCTAGATGTCTATGAGACTCTCCTCAATTCTTTTCAATCTTTTTTCTTTATTCTGCTCTGCAGTAGTTATTTCCACTATTTTATCTTCCATGTCACTTATCCGTACTTCTGCCTCATTACTCTGCATTGATTCCTTCTAGAGAATTTTTAATTTCATATATTTTGTTGTTCATCATTGTTTGTTTGCTCTTTAGTTCTTCTAGGTCTTTGTTAAATGTTTCTTGTATTTTCTACATTCTATTTCCAAGATTTTGGATCACCTTTACTATCATTACTCTAAATTCTTTTTCATGTAGACTGCCTATTTCCTCTTCATTTTTTTGGTCTCATGTGTTTTTACCTTGCTCCTTCATCTGCTGTGTTTCTCTGTCTTCTCATTGTGTTTAACTTACTGTGCTTTGGATCTCCTTTTAGCAGGTTGCAGGTTCAGAGTTCCCACTTTTTTTGTTGTCTTCCCCCAGTGGGTAAGGTTGGTTCAGTGGGTTGTGCAGGCTTCCTGGTGGATGGGGCTAGTACCTGTGTTCTGGTGGATGAGGCTGGATATTTTCTTTCTGGTGGGCAGGACCATGTCTGGTGGTGTGTTTTGGTGTGTCTGTGACCTTATTATGATTTTAGGCAGCCTCTCTGCTAATGGGTGGGGTTGTGTTCCTGTGTTGCTAGTTGTTTGGCATAGGGTGTCCAGCACTGTAGCTAGCTGGTCTTTGAGTGAAGCTGGCTCTTAGCACTGAGATCCAGATCTCTGGGAGAGCTTTCTCCGTTTGATATAACATGAAGGTGGGATATCTCTGGTGGACCAATGTCCTGAATTCGGCTCTCCCACCTCAGAGGCACAGGCCTGACATCCATCTGGAGCACAAAGACCCTGTCAGCTACACGGCTCAGAAGAAAAGGGAGAAAAAAAGAAAAAAGGAAAGAAAGAAAGAAAGAAAGAAAGAAAGAAAGGTTATTAAAATAAAAAAAAATTGTTAAAAAAATATATTGAATAGTAATTAAAAAAGAGAAGAATAAAATAGAAAGAAAGAAGAGAGCAACCAAACCAAAAAACAAATCTGCCAAAGATAACAAGTGCTAAAAAGTGTTCAAAAAACCCAACAAAACAAAAAAACAAACCCCCCCCCAAAAAAACGTACAGACAGGACCCTAGGACAAATGGTAAAAGCAAAGCTATACAGTCAAAGTCACTCAAAGAAACACACACACTCACAAAAAGAGAGAAAGAAAAAAAAAAAAAAAATATATATATATATATTAAAAAAAAGGAGGAGGAGAGCAACCAAATCAATAAACAAATCTACCAATGATAATAAACCCTAAATACTAAACTAAGATAAATATAAAACCAGAAACAAATTAGTTGCAGAAAGCAAACCCAAGTCTACAGTTGCTCCCAAAGTTCACCGCCTCAATTTTGGGATGATTCGTTGTCTATTCAGTTATTCCACAGAGGCAGGGTACATCAGGTTGATTGTGGAGATTTAATACGCTGCTCCTGAGGCTGCTGGGAGAAATTTCCCTTTCTCTTCTTTGTACACACAGCTCCTGGAGTTCAGCTTTGGATTTGGCCCTGTCTCTGCGTGTAGGTCACCTGAGGGCATCTGTTCCAACCCGGACAGGACATGGTTAAAGTAGCAGCTGATTAGGGGGCTCTGGCTCACTCAAGCTGGGGGAACGGAGGGGTATGGAATGTGGGGTGAGCCTGAAGCGGCAGAGGCTGGCGTGACATTGCACCAGCCTGAGGAGCGCTGTGTGTTCTCCTGGGGAAGTAGTCCCTGGATCACGGGACCCTGGCAGTGGTGGGCTGCATAGGCTCCCGGGAGGTGAGGTATGGATAGTGAATTGTGCTTGCACACAGGCTTCTTGGTGGCTGCAGCAGCAGCCTTAGCATTTCATACTGTCTCTGGTGTCCTCACTGATAGCCTCGGCTCACGCCCATCTCTGAAGCTCATTTAGGAGGTGATCTGAATCCCTTCTCCTCCCACACACTGGAACAATGGTCTCTTGCCTCTTAGGCAGTTCCAGACTTTTTCCCAGAATCCCTCCCGGCTAGCTGTGGTCCACTAGCCCCCTCCAGGCTGTCTTCATGCATCCAACCCCAGTCCTTTCCCTGGGATCTGAACTCCGAAGCCTGAGCCACTGCTCCCAGCCCCCACCCTTCCCGGCGGGTGAGGAGACAAGCTTCTCAGGCTGGTGAGTGCTGGTCGGCACCGATCCTCTGTGCAGGAATCTCTCTGCTTTGCCCTCTGCACCCCTGTTGCTGTGCTCTCCTCCGTGGTTCCAAAGCTTCCCCCCGCCACCACCATCCATCTCCGCATGCGACGGGGCTTCCTAGTGTGTGGAAACTTCCTCCTTCATGGCTCCCTCCCAGAGGTGCAAGTCCTGTCCCTATTCTTTTGTCTTTGTTTTTTCTTTTGCCCTGACCAGGTACGTGGGGAGTTTCTTGCCTTTTGGGAAGTCTGAGGTCTTCTGCCAGCGTTCAGTAGGTGTTCTGTAGGAGTTGTTCCACATGTAGATGTATTTCTGATGTATTTGTGGGGAGGAAGGTGATCTCCATGTCTTACTCCTCCATCGTCTTGAAGGTCCATGTTTCTTCCTCTTGATCTTCCATCTCCCCTTCCTCCTCAGTCCTCTCTTGTCTCCTCCTACAAGAGAAAGAAAGTGTGAGAACTTTTGTTTAAAATGTCATCTTTTAAACAAAAGGGGTGCCCTCACCCCTATGAAGACACAGAAAAATGTAAAAATTAACACAACCATTGACAGATGACTCTTAACAAAATTGAGAATAATTCCCACTAACTGGAAGGATGGCCAAAAAAGCAAAACTCATCACACATGCTACGCCATCAGGACATATATCAAAAGGTCCTTTCTTTGCACTCCCTTTCTCCTTCTCATTTCCCCATACCTTCTGCTCCCCTGAGAATCACCATTTAGGCTCTTTAGCAATATGATACAGCTTTCTGGAGGCTCTCAGAATTCAGTTTCTCTCTTTTATTTCCTCCTGATTAACACTTAACGTTGTAACATTGATAGGAATTATTTATCTCCCAGAAAAAAAAAGATAAGGAGCCACACTTGGTGACTTCCTGTGATGGGAGAGCTGTTAATGGCAGTAAAGTGGGGAATGGCCAGAGTGAATGTCACTGCAGGTCATGTGTTGCCTATAAGATGGGTCCTTCAGAGAAGTGGTTACTTCTATGAAGTGTAGCTTTTATATCCGTTTAATATACCACATGCCAGGCAGTAAGATTTCGATAAGATCCAATTTTTGCCTAGTAGAGTAACTGGTATGAGAATTGGAGTGGGGCCTTTGGCATGGAAATGACTCCAGCTGAAGCTCTTGGAAGAGATTTCTAGTCAGCGCGAAGTGGGCAGTGAGTGGGGTTTAGGGTGCATCACCTAGAACTAGTCCTGGATGGAGGGTGCTTTGGTTAAGTATGAATTTGAAAAGGAAACAACGGCAACAATAACTTGGAGAACCAAGAAAATATTATGGCCAAAGTGATAAATGGCATGTGATCTATTGCCAGGATGTGAAAAAAAAATCTGAGGAACAGTTTGACTTGATCAGTAAAACGCAAGAAGACCTGGTGTAGGAAGAATTCATTCACCTTCTCCTTTGTGCTGCACCTTGGCCCTCACACAATTACCACACTTACAATGCTCCTGACACCAGATGTTTGGGGTTTTTCCTACACTAAGTATTCTCTGTGACACCAGCTGCACACTCTACAATTTAACTCTTACATTATCTACATGGCAATAGCTTCAGATCCCACAGATGAAGGGCTCAATCCTACAAGGCTGCCCACTTCTCCCACTTCAGATGCCATTTGCAAGTTCAGGCTGTCACCTGTTTCTGACCGACCAGTTATCAATCCAAGTTTCCAATAATCCCCTCCTCTGGTTTGATTTATTTGCTACAGGGGCTCATAGAATTCAAGAAAGCAGTTTACTTATTATTTACCCATTTATTATAAAAGGAGGTGATAAAGATCCAGCCACCCTTTCTGTTAAGTCAAGAAACTTGGAAGGGGAAATTAAAAAAAAATGTCTAGTGGGTGTTTGTAAATTTGCCAGTGACTGATAAAATCATATATGAATTTAATTATAGTAGGCTGAATAATGGCCTCCCAAAGATGTCATGTCCTAATTCTACAAACTCATAGACATGATACTTTACATGGCAAAAGGTAACTTTGCAAATGTGAATAAAGTTCTTGAGAGGGGGAGATTATTCTGAATTATCCAATGTAATCACAAGGGTTAAGAGGGAGGCAGGAGGGTCAGAGTTAGAGAAAGATATGTGGCTGAAGCAGAGGCTGGAGTGATGTGCGGCCACAAGCCCAGGGAAGCAGGTGGTTTCTAGAAGCTGGAAAAAAGCAAGGAAACAGATTGTCCCCTAGAGTCTTCAGAAGGAACACAACCCTGCCAATCCATTTTAGACTTCAGACCTCCTGAACTCTAAGGTAATAAATTAGTGTTGTTTTAACCCACTAAATTTGTTACTGCTGGAATAGTTTTATATATATATATATATATGACTATATATATACTTTTAGGTATATATCAATATATCTTAAAGAGTTATGGAAATAATAATATTATGTATTTTGGCACCTGTGGAAATGAGACCTGTTTGAGAGAAATTAAGCTAGCTTACACAATTAAGAAATTTCCAGTTCTGAGCCTTTGCATAATATCTTAAGTGTGACGTATCATACCAGTTACACAGACTAAACTAAAAATGCAATTGCAGAATTAAAGCAAGAATTGATAGAAGAAAAGGGTAGAAATCATATTGAAAGAAAGAAAACATTAGTGATATCAGGAACAGATTTCAGCATTCAAAGAAAAACATATTTGTGAGAATATAGTAGATTTTGATAACAAAATGGAGGTGGAATCTAAGAAGTTATGAGTTCTGTAAGAAGAAGACAGGACAACTGGAACAGAAACAAAGCTCAAAGACAACATTAAAGAAAATTTTACAGTGTTTGTTAGAAAAACTAGGATGTGCATATCAAATGGTTTCATAACAGTACAAGCAACCTCAGTGGAAAAATTAACAGGCTGGCAAGATAATTAAATTATTAAAGTAAACATCATATAAGCACAGGGGACTAAAAAAGAAAACAAACAATAAAATTACCTAAAAAATAACACAAACTGGTCTGACCTCAGACTTTTCTGCTGAAAATGCTGAAGGTAATGGAAAAGCATCTGCTAAGTTCTAAGGGAAATAGACTGTGATTCATCTTTATTGTCACTAATCAAGTTTCCTCTAGGATGTAAAAGCTTCAAAGGTACAATTTCAAATATTTTGAAAATTGATCATCTGTGTAATATGATTTTTGAAAATAAATTCACACTTATATACTGGCCAACAGAGAGATGAATCAAAATGAATAAATCAGGAATGGGAATTTCATAGCATTAAACAGCCCCATCTTCAGTTTTAAAAACACAAATTAGGAAACCAGTGTAGAGGATGATCATGTGTTGAGAGGTATATCTTGCAACCAGAGGCAAGTACGGTTCTACATTGCTCTCTTTAGCTACTCCTTTCTAAGACACCTTCCTAGAACTGGGAAATGAGTTTTGTGTGTATAACTTGGTTACTTGTGTTTGGTTACTACTCAAAACAATAACTGATGAAGTTCTGTTTTGCTACTTATTACAGATGACACCACTATTTACATTTTTAGGTCATGATGCTGAACTATGAACCATCCTCTCCTTACTACCTCTGCTTCCTAGAACCAGGGATACACAGAACAGCAAAATGATAGCTATTTCATTTACAAGGAAATTGCCAAATGAATTTTTTGCATTATCAAAACTCATATTGAATGATGAGTTACTTTTTTTTTTAATTGGGCAAAGTATAATTATAATCCCAAGAGTGGCAGGCAGTATCTCTCATGAAGCCTCATTTTTTTTCCATGTTTTTAGTTATAAAAGGTACTATATTTTAGTTTTATCTTTCAAAATAAATTTATTTATATGTATACTGGCATATAGAAAACAGCAATGCCAAAAATACATTTCATTTTTGGTTCCTGTTTTTTGTTTTTCTTCTTCTTTTCAACTTGTAAACTCACTTCCCCCTCTTCTCTCTCTACCCACATCAGCCTACTTCTCCACAGGGAAATAATGTGAATTACCTAGTAATAAACCTTCCATATGTCTTCAGGAACATACATTCTTTTTGTTGTTGTTGTTATTTTTTATTAAATTTTTTTTTATTCACACATATGTATATTCATACAGCAGTCAAGGTACTAAAAGTTGAAAACAATACAGTTTTGAGGAATTTTCACTTATTTTCCTCTGCTGGAAATGGGAGTGAGAAAGGCAGAAAACTGAAGATAGGAACAATCCATAAGAATATCCTATTAAGGGCTTCCCTGGTGGCACAGTGGTTGCGCGTCCGCCTGCCGATGCAGGGGAACCGGGTTCGCGCCCCGGTCTGGGAGGATCCCACATGCCGCGGAGCGGCTGAGCCCGTGAGCCATGGCCACTGAGCCTGCACGTCCGGAGCCTGTGCTCCGCAACGGGAGAGGCCCCTATTAAGCCAAACAAAAAGCTGAAGCACCAAAAAATAATTCCAGGAAAAAATAAACCTTTGGTTATGTTTATAACTACACTCAAGCACAGAGAGTTAAAACGGAGGCAGAAAGCATTCCTGAATTTTCCCCAAGTGACTGCAGTGTAGCTAGTGAGATTTAGGAAGGTGAAGCTATATTTGGTAACCCAATTAAAAGATTCTCAAGCTACTTACTGGGAAACCATTCTTAGTATTTTGAAACTTGCCATAACCTGTGCTAATGTTGGCTTTTTTCTTCCTCTTTCCTGAGTAACTTTAATCATCTGACAGTTAGCATTCAGCAGCAGGTGTTTTTTGTTTTTTAAAGCAGAAAACAAGGATCTGGCTACTGTGGCTACATGGCATTGATTATGGAATCATAATCTTGCATTGATCTTGGAATTCTAGATTTGCCCCCTGGAGCCCAGGAGTGGTATAGTATACCTGAGAAATAAACTAAATATGTTGAAGAAACCTAAGCCTGTCATACAGAGAAAACTAGCTTTATTATCCCCACAGCTACATATTATGCTATTGAATTTGGGTCAGTTATTGGTGTTACAGTCCTTTCTCAGGCTAGGGAAGGGATGATAGATATTAACATCTAAACCAAAGGGCTAAATTTCTAAGGGAAATCAAAGGAAGGAGAGACAAAGGTCTTCCTCTGTGAAGTTTTCTATTTCACCTGAGTGGCAGGCAGGGAGACAATCAGAGTACACGGGGTGTACTGGTCGCCTCTGTGTACTAAGAGCTTATTCAAGAAATAACTATTGGATACCTATTCTGAGCAAGAGTTATCACTGTCACATGACAGAATCCAAGTTTGGGATTTTCTTAGTGTGACTGAGTGGTCCAATATAGGTCTCTGAATTCTAGGCTCTTTTGTCATCAAGCCCATTATGACTACGAACAAGTTCTTTATTTCAGTTTCTTAATTGGGTGGGTGGGTGGGGAAATTTAATGTTTACTACGTGCAAAATTATACCACAGGGAATAATGATCAGTTTTTTAAAAATTCCTCTTTATTCATTTGGACTTTGCCTCCAACAATTATTCTTTTTTTGGTACTTACACCTTTAAACTACCAATAGGAAAATGTCCTTCTTGGACCTTTCATATTCAGGCAAAACAAGTTGCCCTGGGTGAGTCTGACCCTGGGCAGCACTGGCTAACCTCAGGACATTTGCTCTGGCCTCCCCAATCAGATAACATTCCAAATCTGTCTAAAGCATCTGAATGTGACAAGTCTGCGAGAAGATGTTAATGATGTTTCCACAAGCTAAATCCAATGTCTGTTTTTATCTTACTAGCTTTGTAAAGCACCTCAATTTGCTGTCACCTCTGGGGAGCCCTCCAATCTTTGAAGATCTTGCTAAAATAATATTTTTTTAAAAAATTGACAACAATCATAAAAGTAAACTATTACTTACTGAGGCAAGTTACACATTTTATAGCTAAGGTAAGTGAGGCTTAGAGAAGTATTTCTAAGATAAGTCAGTCTCTTAACCACTAAGTGTTTCCATCAGAATTATCTTAACCACCGAAATAGCAAGAGCCAACCAATGTAGCACTCACTACCTTGGAAAGAATCTCATCTTTTAGGGGTTCTTCCTATCATCACTCTGATGTAGAATATGCAGATGAATCACTTTTCTGATTTGAATTTAAAATTTTAAGGAACATACATTCTTATACAAATATAACCCTAGGATCCTATGTGGGTGATATAGAGGGTATGTGTGTGCATGTTTCGTGTGTGTGTGTGTGTGTGTGTGTGTGTGTGTGTGTGTGTGAGTGATTACTTGTTTTTCCTAAATGGGCTACACTTCCTACACAAGGATTTTCCTACTCAGCAATTCTTCATGGAATTTCATCTAAGTCATCTAACATGGCTCTAATTTTTTTCTTTTTAGTGGTTGCATCATAGTCCATGGCAAGAATGTACAAAGCTTAATTTTTTTCTTTTATGGCACTATGTAGCAAACATTCATATATGTACACATATATATAAATATATATATGTGGATATATATATCCTATATATTCATATATATATGTGGATATATATATATGTCCTATATGTGCATATATACATCCTATATATCCATATATATATATATATATATATATATATATATATATATCTCCTATTTATCCATCCATATCCATATATATATATATATATCTATCTCCTATTTATCCATCCATATCCTACATACTGCCTAAAAGAGGAATAGGGGGTTTTGTTTCATTTCTTGGGGTAGATTTTTAAGGATGGGACCAGAGAGTGGAAGAATATACGTACTTTTACTTCCCTGGTGGTGCAGTGGTTAAAAATCTGCCTGCCAATGCTGGGGACACAAGTTTTATCCCTGGTCAGGGAAGATCCCACATACCGTGGAGCAACTAAGCCCGTGTGCCACAACTACTTAGCCTGTGCTCTAGATCCTGCAAGCCACAAATACTGAGCCTGCACGCCACAACTACTGAGCCCACGTGCTGCAACTATTGAAGCCCCCGTGCCTAGAGCCCTGCTCTGCAATAAGAGAAGCCACCACAATGAGAAGCCCGTGCACTGCAACGAAGAGTAGCCCCCGCTCACCGCAACTAGAAAAAACCCATGCACAGCAACGAAGACCCAACGCAGCCAAAGAAATAAAATAAAGTAAAATAATAAAATAAAATAAAACAAAATAAATAAAAAATAAAGTATTCCAACAGATTGCTTTTCTAAAATGCAAAAAGTCTTCACATTTTTACAAACTGTGTATGAATGCACCCTTTACGGCATATTCCTGTCCTCAGTAGGTGATATAGCATTTTTAAAACGTTGCCAGCTTCATGAATATAAAGTGCTATTTTGCTATTTTGTTATTTTCATTTTCCTGCTGCTAAGTGAATTTAGCCATCTTTTTCTTTGTTCGGGGGCCACCTGGATTCGCTCTGCCTCTATCTTCTCACCACTCCTCTTTTGGGCTGTTTGTCTCCATCTTGACAGTTTGTAAGAGCTCTTGGTGTGTATTCCTATTAACCCTTTTTCTCCATACCTTTGTAATTAAAAGAAGCTTTGTTTTAGAAAAAGAGACAGAAGATAAAAGGATCTGAATTTCATTCAAAGGTGAAAATGTTTAAAACATTCTCTCTTGGAAAGATTTGCATTTTAATTGGTCTCAAGCCTGAAAAGAATGAAGATCCTAGAGATACTTCTAATCATCAAGGAAAGGGTATAAATCAAACCTCTTTGATGGCTTGATTTGCACTTCTCTCACTGATATTTAGTCTGTACACACTATAGTATCTGGATACTCCATCATGCTGAAAAGCTAAGTATGTGTTAAGTTCAGACTTACAGTGGAGAAGGAGTAGGGGCACAATGTCAGGGGAAGTGGTTTGTAGAGACTTAAACTTTCAGATCTTAGGTGACTGTAGTGGAACACTTGTTTTGTTTTGTTCTTATTTTTTTATTGTGGTAACTACATATAACATGAAATTTTAAGTACAGAATTCAGTTCAATGGTATTATGTACATTCATAATGTTGTGCAATCATCACCACCATCTATCTCCAGAACATTTTCAACTTCCCAAACTGAAACTCTGTACCCACTAAACACTAACTCCCCCTTTCCTCCTCTCCCTGCTCCTGGCAACCACCATTCTACTGTCTATTTCCATCAGTTTGACTACTCTAAGTACATAATATAAATGTGATCATACAGTATATGTCTTCCGTGACTGGCTTATTTCACTTAGCATGATGTCCTCAAAGTTCATCCATGATGTAGCATGTGTCAGAAACCCCTTCTTTTTTAAGGCTGAATAATATTCCATTATATGTAAATACCACATTCTATTTATCCTTTCATGCATGCAATGATGGACACTTGCATTGCTTCCACATTTTAGCTACTGTGAATAATACTGCCATGAACATCGGTGTACAAATATCTCTTTAAGACCTTGTTTTCAGTTTTCTTGAGTATATTCCTAGAAATGGAATTACTAGATCATGTGACAATTCTATTTTTAATTTTTTGAGGAACTGCCATAACGTTTTCCACTGTGGCTCTGCCATTTTACATCCCTATCAAGGGTGCACAAGGGTCCCAATTACTCCACATTCTTGTCAAATCTTGTCATTTTCTGTATTTTTAAAAAATATGTTAGCCATCTTAATGGGTGTGAATTAGTATCCTATTGTAGGTTTGATTTTTTTTCCCTAATGATTAGGGATGTTGAGTGTCTTTGCATGTACTTATTGGCCATTTGTGTGTCTTCTTTGGAAGGACCTTTTGCTTTGAGGTTGCTGCAGGCTTGATTCCATAAAGGGAGCTGACATGCAGCCCTCCTGGGCACATAGAAAACAAACTCTCCAGTATTTCCAGAGCACCTAGAATGTCTGGAAGAAGAGGGCTGATGTTTGCCTGAACAATTTAGAGGCAGGCTGACGTAGAGCAGCACCCTCCCACCATCCCATCGGATAAAAAAGACAAGGACAACAACAGAGGTCCCTGGGCGAATACTCTCCTCAGTCTCTGTATCATGTGGCCATAGATTCCCAATGTGGGTACCAGTATGGGCTCCACCACTTACTACTTGTATAAACTTGGACAACTTAGGTATGTTACTCCCCTTATAGGATGAACCTTGACTTGCTTTTCTGTAAAATTAGGAAAATACCTCCAGGACCTGTTCAAGCATTGTAGGATCAAGAGTTGAATGTATACAAAGTTGCCTTCAAATTGATTTAAAACATTCTAGAAATGTGACTGCTTTGGCAACTTTCCGGAGAAAGGCTAATTTCATTCTGTGAGCTGGTAAGCCCTGAAGAGTCACCATTAAATATCTTTTTAGAGTGAGAATAAGATGGCGATTTAAGTTTGGTCCTTCATAAATGTTTGCATATTATTAAAACCTCCTCTTCAGTAAGGATGTCAGAGTGGACAGACTGCACCATGATAGGACATCCTACTCAAAGGTATGATTCATAACAGAAGGTGCTAGGCCATGGAATCTGCTTGCCCCTTCCCCCATTCAAAATTTCAAAAAGTGCAGATGAGCTACTGGCCAGTGAACGCATGCCTACGTGCATGAAGATTGGCCTTTTATAGATGAGAATTGAGGTCCTGGGGGTGTGGAGGAGCAGGCAGAACCCACGCCAGACCTGCTAAATAGGGCCCATGTTGTTCTCTTTACCTCCTCCTCACAGCAGCCAGGTGCTTTGCAAACCCAGAAACATTATTTCTGCCATTTACATCATATTTTGTAAAAGTTTGGAAAATATAAGTAGAAAGAAAATCTGTTGGTAGGCAAAGTGTTATGAATCACAGCATCTCTCTGAAGAATTTGAGCCAAGAGGATATTTTGATTCAAACAAGTCACATAATTCAGGCCAAAATGGCTTCCAGATTTGAACTTCCCAAAACAGTCACAGTTCGCCATGTCATTTGGCTGACATAGATAGGGTAATCCCCATTCCTAAGATGAAATGAAAATTCTAGGAAAAATCAAAATTGGCTAGTACCTTTTACATCTGGAGGGCATGGGAGGAAGAGAGACAAAACAGGGAGCATTACAATATTATAATCTGTTAGTCATCAAAGAAATCTTTCTCTATGTTCTATAAATCCAGCTGCATAACCTTGCACTAGACTCAAGGAGAGCCTACACACACACACACACACACAAAGAATTTAGGGACCACTTTAACGGCAAAGTGGTCGTAAACCAGTGTGTTGGAATTTTTCATCAATATGACATCATTCCCAATGTGACATCGGAGCACCTACCCTCCATTTCCTCTCCCTCTATCCCTCACACTCGGCCCCTTTCCTCTTAAAGAGATGATGAAGCTGCCTGGGCAGCACAGAAGGACAATAAAAACCTGTATCCCTTAAGCTGAAGTCAGCCCACTGAACTGCACAAACAGCAATAACCAAAACAAAGCTAGCAGGAAACGTTTGCACACAGCATCTGTTATGATCACATAACCATGAGACAGCTGTTTAATCCCAACTGTTAACATAAGATCATTTGTGTGTTTGAAGAGCAATCCCATTTGGATTTCCCCCTTTATTTATTTATTTTCTAGCTTTTCCAAGAGAGAGGCTTTCTCAGCTGTAGGATGCAATTTGTGTTTCTGGCTTTTTCCACTTTCACCCTCAGCTTCCGAAGGAGAAGGGTGGTACGGTTTTCTAACTATAAATACTCAGAGGGAAGAGAGGATGGCTGTGTGGTCTCCTAGCTGAGCAGGGCATGGCCCTTTCTCAGCCTTTGGGACCTGCTTTTTGATCCCCAGAACATTTATAAACCATTCTGGTCAGATTATGGGAAAAGGCCCTCACATGAAACGCGTCTGGTGGTCTCAGCCAAATTCTGGTGAGACTTGAGTTTTCTCAGCACCACCCAGGATTGGAACCAATTCCTGTAAAGTTCAGTTCCAAAACCCAATCATTAGGCTCACAATTGCTTTGAAAGGGTCAAGGAAGGATGTCAGCAGTTTGGGTGGCCTGAGTCCCCACATTGGAACAGTGAGCAGGACACCTAGATGGCTTATGATGGTGAGTTTTAAGGTTATACTTTTTTCTGTTTTTCCATTTACATCATACTTCACTGCCTACAGGCCCCCTAAATGCTCAGTAGAGAAGATGCGTGCTTCACTGTTGAATTGTAGCTAGCATACCACAGAAGTGGTTGATGCCAGTGGCAAGCAGGCCAGAGCTGACCACGTGGTCCTGGGGTGAGGGGAGCTGGCCATGCAAATGTGGACAAGCATTAACTTTGAAAATTGCCTGAAATTAGCATTACATAAATCTTTCTTCACCTCCTGCTTTAAATATTTCATTCCATCAAATCCTCCAATTTGATCCCAACATGGTGATAGTATTTGTGACACTAAGTTTATCTTTCTGGGAAATTTGAAAGTCTAAGTCCTTCTAAAACTTTTAATGTATGTCTTAAACCAGATTCTTAGGACAAGTTCATTTCTAGGTCATACAAACCTTGGGAATGGAAGGGACTTTTCACTCCTCTCTCATTTTCTTTTCCTTTTTTCTATTTTTTTATGCCTGAGGTTTAATTTAAATTAATTTAATTTTCAGCTTTTTAAAAATTATAATTGACAAGTTAAAGTTGCATATATTTAAGGTAGTCTACTTCATATTTTGATATACATATCCATTTTAACCACCATAATCAAATTAATTAACTTTTTTGATTTTAACTTTTGAAAAATATAAGTTGTTTAAGAGGAATTTATATCTCTTTTAAATGAAAAATATCACAACAACAATTTTTGAATGACTGCTGAATTTCTCCTGATTAAAATGACCTTATTCTCTCTTGTGGCTCCACATTCTCACAATTATTGCTTTATTCTCCATCCCTGTCCCCTCAAAGAAAAGTTACTCAGGCTTCTACAGAGGTCAGTTTTATTAGATTTAGTAGGAAAAACAAAAGTAGTCAGTGATGGCTGCAGTCAAAAGAGAGTGACTATCAATGTTAGAAAAAATTAAACATTTAGGTCAGTCTAGGTGGTGATTTATTATCATACTTAGGTAAAATGCATTTACCTTTAGCTTGACATTCTTTATCACACATATAAAAGTTTGCATCCAGCTGCAGGGGTGGGGGAGCTACTGTGATCTCTACAGATTTTGAACATCCATCTTAATGGTCCACTTCCGCTTCATGGGACAAAATCACCAACATCGTTAATGGGAGAAAATCCTTTATCGACTGATTCATTTCCGTGTTTTGTTTCTGCAGCGAGACGGGATATCCTGTAAGGTGGCGAAAAGGGAGGGAAAATTAGTACTATCCGTTTCTGATTTGCTGTTATTATTATTGTTATTTCTACTCTCAAGATGGTATTTTATTTATCTACTGATTTTCATATATAACACGTATTTTTGGCGATGTTTTTCTTCTCTCCTTTCCCATTTTACCCCAGTTAAAAAATTACTCTTGGGAGGATTTGGAAGGGAGTTTATCTTTGCTACATAAAGAAGTCATATCATTTAATAATCTGCTACTTTTAATAAAACTAAATAATGAAATAGTTATTAGGTACCCCAGTTTACTGAATAAAAGCCCTGGTTTTGCTTAAGTATGGGACCAGTTGAGGAAATAGTTTTATTTGATTTTAACTCCCAGAGTGGAGAGAGAAACTCCACTGTCTGAGCAAGCACACAAAAGTTACAAGTATCTCTCAGATGCTCATTAGTCAGCTAAAACCAGGAAATAAATATCCTACTGTTTTGTGATCACTTCCAGTTACTGCTGTCACAGGAAACATAAACAAGAGGGAGATGACCTGAGAAAAACTGGGTCCCAATTGGACCCTGACCAATTCACATACTACACACACCTCACCAGAACACTTAGCCCTGGTGAAAAGAACCAGATGAATCTGCTGCTGCCCCAGTAATGTTTGAAACTGGCCACATTTATTTCTGAAACTTTAGCCAAACACTCAAAGTTTCAGAAAAGTATTTTTCTGGATAAGTTTTGTTGCATTTTTGTCAAGTACAAAACGCTACATTTCAAGGCAGTATATATCTTTGAAACAAAGCTTGAGGATTTTCCCATTCAATAGACTTGTGTTCTGCAAAAAAGACAGATCTTGGCAAACAACTATTCATGAGATCGTGGTTTTACAAATAAGCACATTAGAAATGAGGACAGGGAGGTAGTATATTGCTTGATATCAGAGGGAGGAAAACTGAGAAATAAACCAATTCTAAATTAACCAATTCTAAATTAACCAAAGATTTCATTTTGCAAAATGGATCCTTCCTACATTATATCTTCTTCCTTTTTGCATAATGTGACTTCTGAAGTGGCAGCCCTTTCTCAAGCTGTTCATCTTGAATATAAGAAACAAATAAACCAAAAAATGAGTAAACAGACAATGGAGGTGAAGTGTTAAGAATGTGGACGGTATGCCCGTAGGAAGTTGTCCTCAGCAGTCCAATGCATCATTTCCTACAGTTTCTGTTTCCACCTCACCTTCCTCCTGTTCATACATCCCCCTGTTTTTCCATGGTCTATGCCCCATGGCCTGTATGGCTGTGTCATGCTGAGTTCCAGCTTTGCTTTTCCTAATCTACATTTCCCTTCAAGTTTAGACCAGAGGTCAAAGAGAATTTCTGCTTACACATTATCTATTCCTCTGATTATTTCATATGACATCAGTTTTCCTCATGATTCTTAAAAATGAGCTCTACCTGAGAACCTTTTTTTTTTTTTTCTACCTGAGAACTTATTCAATATTTTTTAATATAAGACACAGGGCAAAAATTAGGAGCACTCCCAAATTTACCTGTCACACATCCTCTGGAAAGTTTGTATCTCAGTTAAGTCTTGGGGGAAAAAATGTTTGTAATTTCTTCTAAATTGTTGGACTGTAGCCACTCTTTACTCCTTCTTCAGATCACCTCCTATGTCCCACCCAACAATCTGCACATACTATGGAGGAAATGGAAATTCTGTCCAAGACGGCTCAGTCCCATTGTCCTTGTAAATCTGATCAGACATAACTCAGCACAATACAAAGCGTAGATTTCAATTTACTTGTTAGAAATATTCCAGGGAACATTTTATACTTTGAAATATGTGTTTTAAATTTGTTAACTCGCTTGCTTGCTGCTGTTTGGTTTTCTTTTCTTTTCTTTTTTTCGAAAAAACTAAATTGATAGAATTGATTGGTAATTTGAGCATTGAAAACAGAAAGATTCTTTGGACAATTGAGTCAAAGGATGTTTAATATAAAAAAGGCTTTTCACTGAGAAGAAATACTTTGAGAAAAATAGTCTGATTAAGCATTTTATACATTCAGAAAAGAAAACTATGCAAACCAATTCCCGATTCTTCATTCCCTCAAACAACTGAAGTGGTAAATTGAGGCAATTATCCCAAACACCTTTCCTTAATTATAGGGATTGTCTAGGTAAGCAGGTTCTGGGCCTAAATTTTTACAATAATTATCTTAATTTGCACTTTGTTTTGCACGTGAAGACACAGCCTTAGCATTATGGTCACTTATAATTTTGTATCTGAACTCTGTGACTAAACACATTAGGTATTTTAATACCACTGCTAACTTTATTTTTTTAATCTTACATTCTTGAACATGCATTACATTTATAATTTGAAACAAATGAGCATATCAAAAATTATATTAAAATAAAATACATTGAATGAATTTGCAGTTTCTCAATGTGTGGTCTGGGACGGGAGATTGTGGCAGCCATCTTTGGAAAATACAACCTGTCACAGAGCCCTTCTGGCTATATGTGGTACCTGACCACTTCCTCTCTTTAAAAACCACATGATGGATATTAGGAACATTTTCTAGTTGAATACAT
>NC_041224.1:80171037-80194857 GCF_002837175.3 Physeter macrocephalus
GAGTTCTAGGAACTGTCACATCAGTGACACCAGGAGAGCAGTAACATTTGGGGTTGTTTTTAGAGATGAAATTCTGCAATGAGGAGAAAGAAAGGCTGCAATCCTAACGCACCACAAAATGTTCTAGACTTCCTATTATAAAAAAAAAAAATTGGCATCTGAGATCTCCTAGTATGAATAATTTTTGCCTGTGTGAACAGGGCTGAAATTTGCTTTCTCTAATTAAACTCCCATGAGACTAAAGCTGCTTTGGAGTTGGTCTTACTCAGAGAATGCTTTTCTCCTCTCCTCCTCCTCTTCCTCCTCCCCTTCCAGTTTGTAGAGAGCTTCCCAGAACCCCACTCCATATCTCAGAAATGTCAGCAGCCTCTTTCAAACCACATGGAGAGGGTGGGGAGCTAGATAGCAATAAGAAGTGATGAGCAGTGAGTGCTTCTCTGGTCCCGTGTGGATCACGTGGTTCCCCAGAGCCATTTTTAAAGAAAGGAATTAAATTGACATGGTTATAACCCAGTTGACATGCTTTGCAATAAGAAAAGCCATCGAGTATATTAATTTTTGTTTTGGACTATTCTTTTTGAGGAAAGTGTTTGCCTATCACAGTGAAATAAATAAAACAATAGCCAGTCTGCTCCTTCAAAACTACTAGTGATTACTTGATATCACTATAGAGCTAGCATTATTTCCTGAAAAAATCCTGACTTCATGTCATTTGAACTGCAGTCCATACACCTTTACAAACCAGATACTAAACCTGCAGAACCAGTCTGAAAAAAGAAGGGTAACCAAAGGCTACCCAGCTACCCAGATACAGCCTGGTGGCAAAAGGGCTCAGGAAAAATGTGTAGCTGTGACTAGAAATCAAATATGGGTAAGGAGAAAATCTCTCTTTTTGTCCAAAGGAGTGATCACATGTTGACAGCTGGAATTTACATGGCTCCTTATTCAATAAACTAGCGCCTTCCCTGCATTCCAACATCAGCAGCACAATGGTGGCACAGATGCAAACTGACACATTACACACGGTCCAGCTGCCCCGTCCACTCTCCTTGGACCCCTCCTCCTCCTCCTCCTCAGCTTTCTCCATCTTTCTCCAATGTGAGCTTTCACTTGTGCAAGACCTAAACATACACTCTCATTCAATGGTCCTTGTATTACAGGTGCTTGATTTCGTGTGCTTTCATATGCTCGCCTGCATGCAGGATATGAACGCTACATGAAAGATAAAAAAAACAAATAAGCAAAACAAAGCCAGGACAGGATAAAAACCCAAACAAATCCCTTCTACTTTGTTGTCAGCTCCAAAAGAGCTGGACATGATCAACGTTTCCCATATCAAATATCTCATCAACATCACAAACCCTTTTTACGTTGGGTGTACATGGCTTTCTTTATGAACTTGAACCCTAAGGAAATGTGACCTGTGGAGTAACCAGTGCTGTCATTAGTGAGAACTGTTTTGGTTACCTTTTGTACAAAAATAGCCATCTGAAAAGAAAGGTAAACTTCCACAATACCTGACAATACACAATGCTTTCTTTTCTCCCAATTATTTTGGCAATAGCATACACTTCTTGGTTAAGAGCTTCCATAAGAAGTTCCAGAATTTTTCCAGGAGGGTTGCTGTAGTGGGAACAATGGCAGTTTATAGTGGCAGTGTATATTATTCAGCAAAGCCCAGCAAAATGCATGAAAGGTACATGGAATGATCCCTTGGCTTGCAAAACAGTCCATTCGGTATAGTTTTCCTGTGAAAATATACATTTTACTGATTATGAAGAAACTCATTAGTACTTCCCGCACTACAGTATGTTCTTAAAATATGGGAAACGGGGAAAAAAGGCTTTCTGTATTATGAAGCAGTCATTAAACTTTAATCTCTACCACTAGGGGGCGAAATGGAGTTCTTTTCGAAACTGACGGCTGGGCAATCAACCATCGCATCATTGTAACATCGAAGGCACTTCAAAAAGACTCAGATGTTTAACTATTGTGCTAGTGATCATACATTCATATTGGGCTGCAGGCCAAAAGAGGAAAAAAAAGAGCCAGAGAGTTGCAGCTGAACAGCTATAAAGTGGTGAATTTTACCTTAGAGCAAAACCGTCTTCAGTGACAAATTTCAAAAGCCATATGTATGCGATTTTCATGAAAAGCAGACGACCCTAAATTTCTTTGTTTAACTGGAAGCGATCTTCCTCACAGAACAAGCAGGTTCTTTTCTGCAGTTTCCCCTGTTTATTGTGCTGTTACAAATTTCACTTTCCTTTCTAGTACTACAATCAGGATTCTAAAAATGCTGTTTAATGCCAATGGGTATTTCGTTAACACTGCCACCTCCAGCATCTTTAAGGATATCACTTCAGGTACAACGTCACTGATGGAGAGAGAACATTTAGAGTCTTCTGATAAAATAGGGTGGGTTTTTTTTCCCCTTTTAAATGAAACCCTCCAACCTAACCTTTTTTCTATGGTAAAAGCTCAAAGTTCCCATCAGGCTTTGCCAATACAGGACATTATGATTTCCCCCTCAAGTGGTTAAAACACTGAAAGTGATGAATCATTAGAATGTGAGCATTATTTCTCACAAAAATAGAACTTCGATTCCTAGGACTTGTTCAGAGCATTTGCTTTTTAGGCTCGATAGCCAGATATTTCAAAGATACTCTGGCATATTAACTCACCGAAACATAAACCATGGCAGGTTATCTAAATTAATAAACTAAAGGGATAGATTTGAGGTGATGGGTAAAGTCCACCTGTCAGCTAGACATTCAGAGAGTTGGCAAATTCCAATTCCAATTCCTTTGGTTTTAAAAAGAGGCAAATTTAGCTCGATTCCTATTTTCACTAAACTGCAGTCCCAGGAAAGCTGGAAAAGTCCCAAGTGAAGTGTTGGTTTGGCGTCTCCCCTGCCCCCACCTTGTTTCCAAAGCACAAGACAGTTTTGTAAATAGAGATAGTGCCGAAAGGAATCCCCTCTTCCCTTTTACATCAGGAGTGTTACTTGATACGTATCAATATTTCCTGTCAGCTCCAACAAAGCAAAATCTTGGGCCTTCTGGTCTCCTTAGATGGCTAAATATCGTTTGCTTAAGTCAGCGCGTTCCAGACCTTTTATGTGCCCTGACAGTTGATTGGGAGAAGGCCCACTAACTTTCTTAAAGTGTGCAGTCATCCGTTTGGCGGCCGGCTCCGGGGGTTCCACATGAAATCCTCTTTAGATAAATTCATACTTGCCCAGGGTGATTAGCCTTACAGCTTGGCTGGCTCGCTTGTCTTTAAAAGCAGGACATTTGCGATCAGTGTGAGCCTGAAGTTGTTTTCCACACCTTAACTACCTCTCCTGCAGTCCCCAAAGCTGGTGAAGGAAGATGCAACCAAAAAACAAAACAAAACAAAGAAAAAAAAAAAGAAAGAAAGAAAAGAGAAAGGAAAAAGAAAAAAGAAACTTTTTTTTTCCTCCCCAAAGATGACAGGCTGAAGTTGACAACCTAATCCTTCAGGCTTGTCTTACTTACTGAAAGGCTCAAGTAATGTCAAAGGAACCATCTGATAACAGTCTTCATGCCAAACCTAACAGCTTTATTGCAACAAGAAACTTTCACATTAAATTTCCATGTGTTTTCTCTCCACACTCCTTAACTTCACGGCCCAACCTCCCTCTGTGTGTGTGTGTGTGTGTGTGTGTGTGTGTGCGTGTGCGTGTGTGTGTGTGTGTGTGTGTGTGTGTGTTTTCCCAAAGAAAGATAAGGCTTCCCTGCTTCAAAAACCAGATAGAAATTGTTACAGAGGGCCAGCTGGGATAGTCAAATTAGTGGATTATTATTACCTTGGGGACGTTGGAAATCAAGTTTATTATCGGCAGTTCCTGTTTCTGTAAGAGTTGTTAAGAGCTAAAATTTAAAGGGTATTGGTCAATCAACAGAATGTTATTTTCTTAAGTGGGGAACTGCTATTTGTCATTTTTACTTTGCTGCTGCTGCTGGACGACCTGCCACCAGGTTTACCTCTAATTCTAAACTCCCACTTTATTAGAAATAATGCCAGTCTTCACAGAAACATAAAGGACATTTTTCTTCGCATCTAGACTTGTGGGCTAAAAGAGAAGGTGGGTGGGTTAGGAGTCTCAGTCTGACTAAGAAATCTTTTAGAAAATGGTATCAAATTGTTGAGCCTATTTGAAAATATAATAAATACAGACATTGTCATATAAATAAAAGCAGCTCATTCTTTGTGTATTCTTTGGATGTTATGGAGAGAATGTTTTCAGTAAAATACAGATCCTTCTGTGCTTACACTTTGTGACATTCTTGCTGGGACAGTTTTACATTTTGAAGCTAAGGAATTCATTGAAGAATTTTAAAGTCCATGTTTTCTTTTGTTTTGTTTTTGTTTCAGCTGAGGATGGTCTTACTTCTCCCTGTTCTGAAACCACTTTAAACAAAAACAAAAAACCCGACAACAACCTTGCAGGGAACTCAGAGTAAACAGTCTTTTTCTGTTAAGTAAAACAGTGCCTTTAGGTAAGTTAATTTCCAAGGAAATTACAGTATATCTCAATGTTGAATAGCAGGCTTTTTCTACCAGTCTGATTGATATTTAGGAAAAAAACAGATTTTTGAAAATTAGCCTATCTTATAATTATGTGTCTGATTGCAACAGCGAAGTGTCTTAGTTAAAAATAATTTTTTAAAAAAGATCTCACTATTTCCTTCCAAACCTTCTCTAATTCAATGGTGTTTACCCTTGGATCTGCATTATTGGTTAGGTGACTAGATTGATTAAAGACAGACAGGGATACAGATTTCCAGCTAAAGAAATGCTTATCAAGGGATTAATCAGCTGATAAACTGAATTACAAATATATAAGCCAAAAAATGGTATTTTTTAGTAAGATTTTTCACAGTATATTCCTTAACTACTTTTGAAAACTACATTCACAAGTTACATCACATCTCTAATAAACTCTGCACCGTGAGCTGCAGAACCTTCCAAGATATTCTGCGGAGTGTGTTGTATTTTCCACATTTCTATATTTAAAACAAATTCCCTGCCCACCCACCCCCTTGTTGAATTCAGGGAAACACAAATAACTCATCAGCTTTGCACTGAAATGAGTTTGTTTTGCTTTCATGCCTAGTATTGCTTTTGAAATTGTTCAGCAGTAAAGAAAAGAGAAGGCTGCTGGTATTAGCTTTAAACACCAGCTACAAACATATTGTCTTCCTATTTATTCTAGGTTTTATTTACCCCAAATCAAGGCACAATATATTTATTTATAATGGGTTAATTTCACATATGATATGTGAAATTTCATACATATGAAACAAACCCATTCTAAAAAGAACTCAAAGTGTAAGAGAACTAAGAATTCTGACTTTGGTGCTTTGCTATGTCCATTTTGCAGATGGGGAAACTGAGATAAGATCTTGGCCAGAAGATTACTCATCATGTGCATTAATAGCAAAAGCAGCTAGAAGACTGGGAGATTTTACCATCAGGAAACATGCACAAATACCACCATTCCCAGAAAGCCCATCCAAGCTGTTTTGTCAAAGGTGTGTCTGGAAAAGATAAATGCAAACTGAATCTGGGGAGCATCTCTTCTTGAGGAGCAGGAGGAAAGAAATAGTCAGGCACAGGTATGTTCCTATTTTAAAAGAAACCCCTTACGAGGCACAGAACTTGCCTGCTTCTCTGAAGAAACAAGGCAGATTATTTCAGCTCTCTAGGGCTTGGAAAGTGTGTTTGCAAGAGCACCCTCCTAGCTGCAATAATAAACATCTCCAGCTGCAAGAGCTCTGCTAAACAAGCCTGGGCAACACAGTCCAAATTCCTTTCCTTTGACCATCTTAGATGTCCCCTGCAAGAGGCGAGTCAGGGAGCTGGCCCTGGAAGGGTCCTTCCAGCCCCGCGCAGCCCTGCGCTTCCCCCGAAACACACATCCTCCCCCAGCCCGCCTCTCCACTTTTGTTTTATTTACGAATATGTTGCCAGAATTCCAATGAGTTATCTATTCTGTGGCCCCGTCAATTTTCCCACCGAGGCCTTGTCGCCGGCTGACTCAGGGTCCAGTCGCAACAGTGAGAAGAAAAGACCAGAGCAAAAGAATTCTTTTCAACTTTTTTTTTTTTTTTTAGGTTTCACTCATTTCTCTCTCTGCTTCCCCCCAGCCTTCTTGAGCTCCTTTACCCCTTTCTGTTACAAGATCGCTCAAATTGAAGCCCTGGAGGATCCTATAGGGAATGCATAGGATCCCTGGGAGAAAAAAGCCCCCAACAAGCTATACACCAGATGTATAACGTTATATGGTCAAACTGGCAAACACAAAAGCCGAAAAACAAAAGGCGTGAATTAGGGAGAGGCATTCAAAGGCGTGTTTTCAAAACAGCCCGGCCAAGAGCCTGGATCCCCCTCCTGAGACTAAATGCTTGAAAGAAAAGGTGCTAAAGAAAGAAAGGAAAAAAAAAAAAAAAGCCCATTTTTTCTAATTAGCTGAGGCCTAACAGGCACTGAATTTCGCAACTAGTTTTCATCAAGGGGGTTGTGGCTAGTGAAACTGAAAAAATACGCTTTTGAAACCTGTGATGGAGGCCTTCCTTGGACCCAAGCTAGATTCAATCCTCGGGCTTTTTTTTTCCCAGTCCCTGGCTTTTTGGGTCCTGCCTTGCTTCCTAGGTCCATCCCACTTTCACACCTTTCCCCCAAAGTACAAATATTATTTAGGTTTAAAAAGAGAGCAGGAGTAAAACCACAATGGTGTTCCCACCCCTCCTTTCTGTGTCGTTGGAAGGGGGCTTCTCCACACCAGCAACAGCCCTCTGAGTCGCTATGAATCTCATTCCAAAGCACCGCCAGCAGCCAAGGGGGAATAGGTGTCACTGCAGATGGAGGGTGTGTGTGTGTTTTCCGTAAATGCTGGGATTAAGATGAAAAACTCTCCACCACTGTGAATTTAGATATTTGGAGGATGATCTCTCGCTGTGAGTTTTTTCCAATGCAACAAGGCAGTGTTCAAGACAGCAAAGTGGATTCCCCAGCCTTGCAAAAGGACACAGGCAGACAATTTGAAGTTTTAGAACATTCTTACTGAAAGGGGCCACAACGGTGTCATGGCCAGAGACTGATTGGTCTTCTGCTGTCTGACAGATTATGAACTTGCATTCTTCAATGTCATTTCTAAGAAGAAAATAAAACAGAACTCGTGGGTGAGAGTTGGTGGGCAGCCCGAGTTTTGCAGGGAGGCAACTTTAATTGCCACACTGTCTGGCTTGGATGCCTGTGGTCCTGCGTGGTGTGTTTTAATAACAAACGCTTGTTCTAATGAATTAGCCTTATTAGGGGCTTCTCATATTCTTTCATAAAGAGCAGAGCTATTCTGAACTTCTGAATGCAACAGTCTCTTGATATTCTCGCACAGATAGCTGTATGTGGGATTGCATTTCCTCCCCTGTATTTTCATAAGGCTCATATATTTTTTTTCATGGCAGAAGAGTAAGTGGCAGAAAGATGAAAAGTACTGGGCTTGCAGGTACGGGCCATACACCCAGGACCATCAAAGACACTTGCAAACTCGCTGAAAATGTATTTGCATTTCCAGCTGAACAATCTGGGTTTCAGTCACCTCCTGCATATTTTTTGGATACACTCGTGGCATTGGATAAAACAGGTTCATTAGCTTTGATTAACCTTCTTTTACTAGAGTTAAAAACCTGCTGTAGGCAGCTCAGCTACCAATGCAGCTTTAAGATACTTTATCATGTTTAAGACCCAATTACTGTTGCAGTGAATAAGAATAAAACATCACGATAAAATGTGGAACAAACAGCCACTCTAACATGCACGGCAAATAATCATTAATTTATAACAGCAACTTTCCCATTTCTATGGTTCTTCTGATGGCTGTACTTAATTCAGGTTGAGTACTCTGGAATCAGATGCTCATCGAAGAAACTAGTTCCCCTGCCTCATTGATGTTGACTTTTTTTTTTTCTTCTGTCTTACTGCTTGAGTTTGGAGTCTCAGAAGGCTCTTTGAAAAAGTTGAAAAGAAAATAGACAGAAAAGGGGAAACTAAATCTAAAACGGATTCCGTAGAACTAGGTCTGTATGTGAGAGAGCAGATTAAAGTGTGACAGGACTTCAGAAATTGAGAACAATTTGTCAATAATTGGAAACATTTAAATATTAAATGTTAGTTAGAAAATTTAAATATTAAACACAGGCCAGTAAAATCAGCACTGAGCTATTTAAAAGAGTTATTTCTATAGGATCTGCTAACTTTTTAAGAGCCATGGCAAGGTCCATTTTGTGCACTTTGTGTAGAAAGAAACAGAGCTAGAGTATAACTCCAGCACACAATGAGTTAATTTTGGACAGGATTTGACTGAACCGGGAATAATGAACAGTGAGATACTGCAGCTTTCAGGCAAAACAGAGTAACAACAATTAAGAAAGAGAGAGAGGGGATAAAGGGGGGAAACAATCTCCAGTCAGTTAAATAACAAGAGCAGTCCACTGTTTGAAACAGATAAAACAGAGGCCACCAGGAACGCTGCTGTTCCCGTTGCTTGCTTTGTGCCTGGATGTGGAAAGCCTACAACATTTGTGAGCCAACTGACTGCCGGTTTCTTCTCATCTGCTTTAAAATATTTGGTGTTGTCGTATTTCCATAATAACCACAACCACACTCTCCCCTCCGAAAATTCCCCCACAACAGCAGATGTGTGTTCTAAAAGGAAATGGAGACACTGATATAATCAGACACTAGTTAGAGTGCTTTCATACTAAATTCTCCAGCAAATTCCCAGCAACAAAAAAACTCTCCACCACTGATGGAATTAATCTAAGATCCTTGATTATTTGAAGTTCTAGAAGTTTTCATTTTGCATTTTGTTGGTGAATGTATAGGGCTTTATTTATCAAACTGCAGCGTAATTTTCCCTTCAGTTTGAGGCTGTGATTGTGAAACAAATAAACTGAAACTTACGGGACTGTTCTCTCCAAATTTAGTTCCATTATCACTTCAAGAATGTACACTACTTGATGATACAAAATAGGTGTATGTAGCTGGTTATTTAGTTGCTAAATCAGCAGTATGTTGGGTCTTTTATTGTCAGGTGTGTGTGTGTGGGGGGGGTGTGTGTGTGAATTGTATGGCAGCAATACATCTTCCAAGTATTTAAGATTTTCCATTTTAAAGTGAGAAAATATGAATGAAGTTTTGCAAAGGCTTAAATAAAAATAAGACATTTTAAATAAGGGCACACTTGAAAATAAGTTGGGATGGGGTAGTAGTGGTTTTTAAAATACCATATTTTATCAATATTATACCTCCGTCATAGCTATGGCTTTCTGATACGTATCAATATGCACTTAAAGTATATTATGTGTTCCACAGATACTCTCGAGTATAAAAGAACATGAAATATATTTGACTGTTTTTGGCAGTAAATAATTTTGGCCATAGTGCTGTAGCTGCTGTGTTTGACTTAGAATAGTTTAGTCAATCTTCTTCCTCTGAACATACTCTTAGAATATGTCCACTTCACTGAACTGTAACTGGGGGAGGAAAGAAGAATTGAATTAAAAAAAATTATTTATGGTGAGTATCTCTTTGGCTTCCTGCCTCTATATCCTTCTAACCTTAGAAGCTGGAACCACTTAACTCCAACCTACAGGTCCAGGCCTGAGATGACTCTGGAAATCATCCTGACCCTGGGCCGGGGGAATTCAGGGAGCTGTAGACCAGAAGTTCATCAGCCAGGCATGAAGTTCCCTTGGCTGCTGGACAAAATCTATTCCCCATTTCTATAGGCCAGGTTCCAGGCTTATTCCACAGGACAAGCCTTTAACTCTTAGCCTCGTTGAATATACTTCCTCCTGCTCATGAGTCCAAATTCAGCTCATTGCCTTGCTCTCTATATGGTACCCCTGTTCTGAGCACCATTGAATAAGTTTTCCTGGAGCCTGGCGTGCCTTCCCATAACTCTAGTGCTCAAGACTAGAGTTCAAACTGGCTTTGCTGTACTTACTAAAGGCTGTTTGCTCTCTGTCTTAGACATCTCCCCACACCTGTTGCCAGACCTCCCTGAAGCCTTACTTTGCCTTCCTGCTTTGGTAGGAACCAGTGAACTACTCTTGGACCTTTCTAGAGGTCTAAACTTTTTAAAGATCTGTTCCTTCTTAGATCAGCGTCTGCTACTCTGTCAGAACCCCAGGTTCTGGCCAATTCTGCACTGGCTGGCCTCTCTCATAACCTTTGGAACTGGAGAGAGTTCCTAGCACAGAACATAAAGAAAGATGAAAAGACAGTGGCAGGAATCTTCAAGAATCTTCCTTACATGTCTCCCTTGTCCTAATTACCTTCAAATATCTGAATATCTTCTAGATTCTTAATCCCTTTGTAATTGTCCAGACTCCACTTTGAACACTAATCATTATGTCCACAAAAACTGTGGGAATTTTGTCTCCAGCATTCCAGTATAATCCAAATGCCAACTCTGCAGAAAATGTGTATAATGCATGGCTTCAAACAAGGAGCATCAATGTACTTTATACAAAGTCAGTAGCCATCTGTAGCCATCAGTGAGAGATGCTGGCAGGCTGGCTAATTTCAAAAGGAGGCAGCCACTCAAGTCTGGGGGTTGAGAGTTATCAGGAGAGGGGAGAAGCCCATCCTTGAGACTCCTTTGTATTATCAAAGAGATAAGACTCACAGCATGTGCCCACGAGACAGACCATACTGGGTTCCTAACATACTACCTCCTCATTCTTAATGTGGAGCAGACCATGAAGCTTTGGTAGCAAGTGGTGACATTATAAGACCCACCAAGATGGTGTCAGTTTCTACCTGCCAGGATAATTGCCTCCTAATAATTGCCCTTTGACACATATCCATGTGTCATCTCGGATAACTGACAGCTGAGTAATGATGGGAAAGGTGATTTGAATAGAATAGCTTTTCCTTGCAAATTTTCATCTTAGAACTTTTAAATCAATGGTTCTCAAGCCTGACTACAATTAGAATCACTTGGGAAACTTAAAAAACAGAAGCAAGCAAACAAAAATACATAGATGCCCAAGTTCCACACCAAAGGATTGGGTTCAACTGGTCTGGGGTTGGGATAGTCATGTAAATTTGATTTAGAGAAGTTCAGGGATTCTTTCTGTTTCTACAAGATTGAGAGCAGTCCTTCACATCTTCAGAAAGCGGAATATGAGCAAGCTATTGCTCTGCTGAACAATGTAAAACCCCAGACAATTATTGACTTTCATGATCACCAAAACTCAGTTTTCCATGCTTCTGAGACCAACACCTTCTTCTCCAGCCGGCTGACAGAGGACATGATAGTCTTGCCAACCTACACACACCCTTCTCCAAGGATCTACACTATATAGTTAAGGCACAAGTACGACTTTGTGGACCTTTAAAAGAAAGGACCCTTTCCTTAAATCCCAACTAACCCTTGCCTAACCACCTCCCTGATTTTTCCAATCCTGGCTCTTTCTTTCCAGATCACTAGAGCCTGATTTGTTCATTAAAAATGGAAACCCATCCTGCCCCTCTCCTGTTACTGTACTGTCTGCTTCTATTTCTGGAGAAGCTGCAGAAATATCCTGCTGTTGATACTGCCGGTGATCAGGCCCAGAGTCAGAGTTGGGCAAAGTTTTCAGTTCGCTTCAAGCTTTAGAAACTGCTTCCTATGCCAGCATCCTTATTTTTCTTTCCCAGTTACAACATCCCCTGGTGGAGGGACAAGCTTTGTCTTCTTCCCTGCTACCAGATTCAACCCCAGTCTTTGGAACCTTGATTCTACGTCTTGGTAAGCCAGGAAGCCAATAAAGGCTTGTTATTCATTAGTAAGCTCTAGATATGAAAATGAAATCCCCCAGAAAGAACACATTTTTCACTAATTAGCTCTTTACTGCCCCCCGCCCCAAGTAATTCTCTAATGAGAAGGAAATGCAGCCCTTGGCTGCCAGCTCACTGAGTCTGTAGCTGTATAAGAACTGGAGAGTTCTTATACATTCATGGGCTCTGACAATATCTAAGAGTGGCACGGCACCTTGCAATTTAGATAACATTTTTACACACATTATCTCATTTAATCTTCACAAGAAAGTGGCTGACTCTCGTATACAAAAATAAAAGGAGTGGACACAACACTTGACTACAAAGCATTGTTGAGAGGATGAAATACGGTGACACTTAGTGAGGTACCATACAGATACTCCGTAGATACATTTTCCTTCCTCCCTGGAATGTACCCATTGCTTTTACAATGCTAACCTGTACAAGGTAGTTGCCGCATTATTTTTTTTCCTCTCTTTTGGTATAAATAGTGTACAAAGTAGGAAGATGGGCTAGGTGACTCTTAAGGTCTCTCCTAGTTCTTTGTTAAGATTCTTTATTTTTATTTTTTTGCGGTACGCGGGCCTCTCGCTGTTGTGGCCTCTCCCGTTAACGGAGCACACGCTCCGGACGCACAGGCTCAGCGGCCATGGCTCACGGGCCCAGCCGCTCCGCGGCATGTGGGATCTTCCCGGACCGGGGCAGGAACCCGTGTCCCCTTCATCAGCAGGCAGACTCTCAACCACTGCACCACCAGGGAAGCCCCAAGATTCTTTATTAATTACCTAAGCATACATTAGGACAGTTCTAAATTATTTTTTTCCCTGGGAGATTGCATGTTTTTAACTATATCACTGATCAGAAAAATGTAATTTGATGTTAGACCTCAGTACAGGGTAGCATTCAAGGATTCTTCTCTTCTGTTTCAAGTTTCCAAGTGGTTTTCTTGAGCTGGTACACAATCACTGCTCTAGTCCTGTGTGTAAAGAATGTACCTTTAAGGTAACCTGTGCCCCGTCGCTATTTTGTTTCCTAGCAATTATTATGAGATTACATGGCTTCATTAAGGTTTCCATAATTTCTTAGGCTTGATGACTCATTCACAAAAATGAAGAACAGAACTTCAAAACCAGAACTCGTTAACCAGAATTATGAAAATCATAACTGCTTATGACGTGTGGAAATCTGTTCATGATAAATGTATGAAATTCCAATATGAAGGAAGGGGGATACCAATTCATGGTGTCACCCAGGGATCACATCGGAGAGAGAACCATCCTCACTCCTGAAGCCAAAGTTTAAAGTACCAGACTCTTTACTAATTGTAGGCAATCAATAATATTGGTCTGAACAATTCACTCATTCATTTAATAAATATGAAAGCAACAACCATCTTGTGCCCTGTTTTGTGCACTGTGGGCTCAGCAGGGAACAAACCATGAGTTTCCAAATTGAACTATTGGTTTTCCCTATTTTAATACCTGGGGCTGGTCAAACTTTTAAAGAACTAAGGTAGGTGACAAAAATGATTTGTGATTTTCTGATAGTATCCAGATCCACGGTGCTGTTTATGTTTCAGACAAATGACAGCAAAAGTGAATCAAATGATACATTTGTCCCTGGGAAATCCCATTGCCATTACTGATGGTCATCGCTGGAATCTGCATACAGAGGCAGCTCTCTACAGATGACTGAGACAGAGCTAGCACGTGATTTAGTTGGGCACACGATGGAGAAAGGCCATGAAGACCCTGCTTGATTTCCCTTTGGTGCTTATAGAGAAACATCAAGGTTATAAAAGCTTCGAATAATCTCCCCCAACCCTGTCTTCTATTCCATTCCCTAATTTTTATGAAATGACATTTAACATTTTGACTTTGCTTAAAATAAGGAAATTTTTGCTTTTGTTTTTGCTTATTCTTTTAAAATAAGCCTAACTTTGATCCAGTCAATAAAAGTCAACCACAGAGCAGATAAAAATAAGTGTCTGAAGGTATGGTATGTTTCTCAGACTCTTAAAGTGACTTGAATTAGATTCAAGAAGGCAATGTACTCTTTCTTTTCCTGATATAAACCAACAAATAAACAATTTGAAAAGCTCAGTTCTACAGACATGAGACATCTGGATACTCTAAAAAAGAAGCCACATTCTTGGCAGTGTGTCCAAACTTAGGATCCAAATCTTCTGAAGTTCACACATCACCCTTGTGACAAAGTGCTGTCCTGCCATGATGTGTCTCTATAATGTCATGTCAACATTGTCTGTTCTACAAAACATCTCGTTTAAAAGTTGACGACCTAAGGGGAAATGTAGTTTTATCCCATAAGGCCCCCAAATTTGATCCTATTTGTTCATTATGCACAGAAGGTACTCTATGTAATGTGCAGCTCATGATGAGAATGCTTGAAAAGGTCATTGGCTTAGTTCAAATAAACAAAACACATTCTCTATAACTTTCTGGCATGCTAGTCAGAGATTTAGAGCAGTGAGAACACTGTTGAGTGTAATGAAAAAAATCATAAGGCCAGTTCGGTTAGGTTTAGGGTAAGACTATTTTTAGTATCCTGAAAAATTGCTGGAAAGAAGGGAGTGGTTTGTAAAATAAAATAAATAAAAACTGTCCATGATGTCATGTTTTCAAATAGACAGTGATTAATTATTTTAAATGAGAGTCACCTTTAAGTCAGTTGTACCCTTTTCCGGTCTAATTGGTAGAAACCACTGTCATCCTGAGACCCTGGTTCTACTGTTCTCAGTGCAAAGCTTTCTGTCACTTCAGACTTGGTGGCAACAGAAGGAGAAAAGAGGCTTTTCATGCTTTAGAGAAATTTCCCAAAGCCTCACGCTGAGAGTGGAAAAGCAATCAAAATAATATTTAAGGAGATTTCTTATTTTAAAAGCCCTTAAACCTTGTATTCAATAGATTTGTATTTTATATTTTTGAAAGACCTACTATATGCTCAGCTCTTTACATATATTTTTAATTTAGTCCTGCCAATAATTCTAAATCTATACCAAATACAGTATAAACTACGATATTCATGAGAAAAAACTGAGTTGCAGGGCTAAAATAACTCCCCCAAAGTCAGAATTAAGCCCCAGAACAGCTTTTTTTTTTTCGCCAAAGCTCAGTCTTTTGACTACCCATAATGCTTCTTAATAATGAATGAAAGCAAGATGTCCCAAGATGCCCCCACAAGAATTTCAAGTCTTGTAACTGACAACCAACTGAATGGTGACATTAAATTATTTTTCAAGTATGGCTTCACCGGGTGCTGAGTTCAAGGACTCGAAAAAAAATCAGGTGTGAAAGGAAATACTGGGTATGTTTGCAGTGGGCTTTAGCTAAAGAGCACCTTGAAAAAGCTGCCGGTCTTTCAAGGCCAACTGCTAGATTTATGGGGAAGGGCTTGCCTAACAAACTTGTGAAAGTTCCCTGCAGGTATTATAGCATGCTCAGCCAGGAAACACACTGCATTCTGTACCCCATCAAAGAAAAGCATTTGATAAGACTTCATATCAAAGTGTACTGCTTGCAGTAAGAAATCAGGCTGTGGTGAGACTTGGAGACCAAATCGGGGCTCAGAAGGAGCCAACATGAGATGCCTTCTCCAGCTTGAAAGAATCTTCCATCAGGGCAGCTCAGGGGACTGCTTTCCAAAGCTCTCCTGTTTACATAAGTAGTCAAGGACTTGGGGAACAAAAATGCCAAAATGAAGATCCAAAGGGTAAGAAGAACACCCAGCAGTGACATAAGAAGTCCAAACCTCTCTGTATTTATGGTTTTGTCTGTTGTTGCAAATGGTGTTGTGGGTGTGAGGTGGACCACAACTTCCCCCGGGGGTGCACAAAGCCTCCTCAAATGCCTATGCTCATCTAATGGAAGTGGAGACTAAGAAAAAAATAAACCAGAAAACCTCTCCAGAATTCTACTAATTACAGACTAAACAAAACATCGAGTGAAATGCTAACTTAGAGGTTTAAAGAGAATAAGTGGTGCTTTTCTAACCTGTCGATGACATATGGAATAAAAATAATTTAAACTTAAAAATAATGAACGTTGATCTCTGTTGTATTAATTGGCCTTAACCAAAGATTTTGCCCACGTCATATGTTGGAGAAAAACAAACAAATAAACCAACAACATACACACACACATCCCAAGTAAGATAATATTAAAAGTTTGGGGGAAACATAATTATACTTATCAAAAAAGTGTTGATGCAATGGCCTATTAGTTTCAGAATATAAAGTTGATCTCATGTGTTGAACAACCTAGAGCTTATTTTTTTAGCCCTTTCAAATAATGGCAAATTGAAGCATACTTGGCTTTGTATAAGATAAATGTGACATTGACCAGATCATATTTGCATATAGTCATACATATGCGTATATCATCATAAACAAGCATATATTTACGTGTTTATATTGATGATGCAATTTGTAAAATGCTGTCACACCTCTTGTTCCAATGATCATCTCATCAAACATATGAAGTGCTTATTCTCCAACTTCTCTAGGCAGATTTCAAAAATATCCTGACTATCTCCAAAATGCTAAGTTTATGCCTCAGTTAAAAATCTTAGGAAACTCCTGAAATGAAGTTTCTCATATGCATGTGAGAAACTGTGTTCTCACCATATTTGTATCCCTGGGTCATGCCTGCTCCATACAGACTCCTGGGTTCCACTAGAGAGATCCCAAGATAGTGAGTTTCCAGTTAGAGAACATGAGGATTTTTAGGCATCTGGGCAATACTGATGCACCCAATACGTATCCTGGCATCTGGGAAACATTTTTCAGGATGCCCCATCTCCAGGGCCTTGAACATCATGTGCCTCATTGAAACTCCTGCAAGATTTTTGAAGGGCCGTATACAAAAGGCACTCCAAAAATGGCAGCTGGGAAATGGTGGGCTTAGGACTTGAACTCAGGTCTTGAATTCAGGAATTGAACCTGGGTCTGTTTTGTGTTCTCAATGTTAGGGGATTAAATCTTTCCTTTTACTCAGTGAAGATTTCCAATCTGCCCTTGATTCTTGTGTTCAGGCATTTGAATTGGGGGTGGGGTAGGGTAGAGGGACACAAAAATAATTTAACCGTATGATTTCACTTTGGCATTTTCATTTCTCTTCTGCTTTTTGAGGCTGAATTACATTGCCCCAAAGAAATAGATTAAATTCACCAAGCATTTACTACTGCTCACCTACTCTATGCAAGGAACAGCTACAAAAAAAGAGCAGCTATCACAAACAATTCTGCCTGTTTATTCGTTGCAGACCTGAGTATGTCATAGTTCCTGAACTTCTGCTGCTTTAAATAAAACCATGGAAAGAGCACTGAGCTCCAGGGTTAGGGGACATGTTTTCAAACTTAGGACAAATGGGAGCCCAGAGGAGAACATCTTAATATACCTTTTGGAACTGATTAGCTCGTCTGTTCTTGAGAACCAATTAACTTTTCTTTCTGTGATCTACATGATGGAAAGTGGGTACATTTGATCAATTTCAGCTAATTCATATCAATCCAAAAAGATTTCAGTTGATTTGAGTTGCCACAGTTCAACTTTACCACCAAGACAGATAGCATGGACATGGAGGTGCCATTCCTACTTTGCCCTGATGACACAACATCCACATTTTCCAGAAAATCAGTCTCACTATATTTTTCAGTCTTGCTCCATTTCATCTGCAGTTGTGTAGACCCAGCCTTAATGTATCTAAACCAAAGGAGGTGTGATTTCTCTCCCAGTAGGACTCAGCACTTTAAATACCTCTAAAGAACTGGGAAAAGTGTGATTTTTGTTTTTACATCCAGAAAGAAAAAAATAAGACAGTGGAGGTGTCTTTCAAACCACTGCTAAAATTGGAGGATCAACTGAACAAGTCTATGGAGAGAATACTTAGTCAACTATATCATTTCTCCTACTGTTTACTATCCGAAAGAATGAATCAATTAAATATTAAGTTAACACAGATCATGAAGACTATTTTATAAAAATGATTATGAACTTTAGAAAAGAGGCATGCTTAATGAGTATTTATACTATAAAGTTCATATTTGGACGTCGTCCGTTTATTTTTTAGTAATCTGAAACATTTAACTTAAACTTCATTTCTCATTTCTGCCCAAACCAGAAGAATCAAAAATACCATGAAAGCGCATGAAATTTCCAGCTCACATTTCCAGTCTCCAGAGGTTTGAAAAACTTCATCTATCTATTTGAATGTCTTGGTCATGATCCAAATGGAATTTGAACTTTAGATATTTGAGAGTGACCCACCACTGTTTTAAGTCCAAATTGGCCACAGAGAACCCTATGGACTATTAGCTCATTGTTTATTCTTGTAAATTATAAATATTTTTAAAATCCCAAGTTCTGAAGTTAGAAGGGACATTTTATATCTGTCAGCCATTGTCACTTTTTTTCTCTCCTGTTTTGGGTGTTGGCCATATATCTGAAAGTTGAGTGGGTAAAACAATCAGTAGTATTGACAGGATGATGTATTCTTGTCTTAAACCACATTTCTCAGCCCTTTCAGTTCTCAGGAGACAATGGGAAATGTACTTATCAAAACTCTATTCTAAAGATCTCATCGTTCCAAATATTTATAGTTTAAGTCAAATCATGACCCCAAACACCCAGTGAAATAAAATTTTACTTTCTCAAGGTATGATGGAAAGGCTTTATATCATATACATGTCTTCCTCTCTTCCTCTTAAGATATTGTTATTAGAGCAAAACAATATAACTGTGCATAATTCCATATATATATTATATGCATAGATAATATGGAGGGAAGCGAGATATCAAAGTCGTAAAAACAACTCACACAGAGTAAGAATTTCATAGAGGTATGCACAAGCTGCAGTCCCTTTGTTTCTACTGCCTGGTCCTCATCTGCAATGTCCACACCCTTCCTTTCTCATGGTTACACCTTTCCCTTCTTCACATCTGCTTCTTTTAGCAAAGCGTTTCTGACAATCCCAACATGGAATTCTTTCTTCTTAATGACTTAGCCTGTAAGGGTTTGAACCATGCCTTGCTGGTTATTCCATTTATAACTGTTTTTTTCATCAGTAGTTTTTGCATAATGATAATAGATACACCCAACCATTTAATCATGCTAAGTGCTTGGACAAACATTATCCCATAGATTTTTTTAACTGCTCTGTGAAATACACAAAACAGGTACTATTGTCTCTATTCTTCATCTAAGAACATAGTGACCTTGAAGAGGTTGTCACAAATTTCCATAACTGATTTGTGAAGACTCAAGAATCCAAGCCAGGTGTGTGGATCCAACAGAAAGCTCTTGCCGGTCCCCTCTCAGGAGCTGCAGCAGGGATGTGAGGATGTAGTAGGGATTCAGTGCACTTGGGATGATCGCTTGCCTGAATGCCCAAGTGAACATACACTTACATTTTTAAATGCTTGAGTCATTGAAAGCGCATGCATATCCGAAAGCATAAACTTACTCAGAAGCATGCATGTGGTCTAGAATAAGAAAGAAATAGAACAAGGAGGTATAAAATTACAACAGATCCATCCTGGTTCTCTGCATTTCCTCAGTGACCCATGTTGTTCGACTTTCCTATATGCTATTGTTAAGCAGAGAGGAAGTTTCTTCTTAAACCAGAGGTAGCAAGGATAAGAGCCATAGGAAACAAAACTTTCTTCAGGAGAGCCAAGCTTGGGCCAAGGAAGAGGGATTTGAAAGTGGGCAAAAGAAATTCTACTTCACCTGTATTTCGGGTGTGCAAAGCCCTCAGTCTAGAAGAATAGAACTTATTGCTGCTCAGGCTTAAGGGACACACCACCTTCACATTATTTTCAGTGCAAAATACACTAAGCACAATGTGACAGATCATAACACTCTAAGAAAAGAAAGAACAAGATCTAAGTTGTTTCCAGGTTGCCTCTTGACAGATTCACCAGGGAAAGAAGAGGGGAAGTGACTATTGCCTTAGCCTGTTGATGAAAGTCCACAAGGTTGACCTGGATACTGTAAAGCTGAGCAAGCTCCATTCCAGCAGAAACAAATCTTTGCCATGTCATGGTTACCACTGGATATCTTTAGTTTGAGTTTTTGATCCAATTTTCACAGCCAAAGTAGCTCTATGCACCTCTGCTTGCTCTTTAAGACCCTCTAACTCTGCCTCTTAAAGGGTCTCTGTCCTGGGCCAGATTTACAGAGATTCAGTTAAAAATCACAAGTAGCTGATAAAGTCCAATTATCTCTTTATCAAGTGTTAGAAAGCATATAAAATTTAAATTTCCTCAATCACTAGGCACTTAGTCATCCAAAGGTTTAAAAGAATCAAATGACAGGAGTTCTGACCGTCAGTGTAAGGGGGGAAATAGTTCCAGGAAGTCAAGTGATCAATACAGTGATGGTAAAAACTCCACTGCCATGTAAAAGATAGGAGACCGATGTTCAGATCTTATCTTTGGGAACTTCATATATTTATGAGTGTTTATAAAAAAAGGGCACTTTTTATGGGTTGAAAAATTCCCACAAGACTCACAAACTCAAAAATTAGAAATGGAAAGACCATGTTGGGTTATGCAGGGCCAGTTCCCCTTGGCTTGGTCTCCCTGTTTCATCCCTTGCCTGAGTTTTATACAAACCAGTCTGACTCAAGCAGAGGGAATTCTCCCTCTTCCCCTGAGGTGTTATTTCCCAGCTGGAATATTTTTCTAATATTCAATCTGAATTGTTGTCTCATGAATTCATCATAAAATCATGAGATCTAAAAGTGCCTTAAACCGTATTCATTTTTTCTTTAAATGGGAGAATTCAAAGGCTCTTTCAAAAACCTAGGTAATACATGGCAGTTAATAAATCAAATCAAGACATGTTGGGCTCTCCTGAAGTCCACCAATGAGAAACAATTCAGATCTTATTGAGAAGGTGCTGCAATGATAAAAATTCAGCATACAAAAGGGGGATAAGGTAAACTTACCATGGGCACTAAAACCCCAAAGGAGATCCACTCTTTAAACTTCCATGATTGGACCATCTGGTGTTCTCAAGAGCATCTTAGTTGTGTTAAGTACCAACAGCTGGAAATGAAGTACAACCAGATCTATATACACAGGACCCACATGCAGCAAAACTTTATGGTCTGAAGTGCCCAGACCCATTCTTGAGCTGAACACAAGGAATCTCGCTAAATAAAAATACATTTTCTTTAGTTCTCTACACCCATTTCAGATATGATTTTTAAAACAACACTGATACATTTTTTATAATTATTTTTCTAAAGATGTTTTTGATGTGGATCATTGCGAGGCATGTGGGACCTTAGCTCCTCGACCAGGGATCGAACTCACGCCCCCTGCATTGGAAGGCAAAGTATTAACCACTGGACCACCAGGGAAGTCCCACATTTTTTATAATTTTAATAATAATATTTCATCTTGAAATGGTCTGAGATGGAATAAAGAGTAAAAGCAGTTGGAAAATTTTAAAAAAAGGACTATTCCTTTGGCTGGTCTAATTATGGAATTTTAAATACTGGGATTTTCATGGGGGGTTTTAATGACCATTAGAAGTTTACTGTTTCTCCTTTCTTTTGCTGAATTTTTATCATTTAACACTTTGTTAATAGGATCTGCATCATTTCTCATTCGTGGACTTCAGGAGAGTGCTAACATGTTTTGATTTTACATATGGATTAACTGTTGTTTTATGGAAGCATTTTATTTTATTTTTATTTATTTATTTTTTGCGGTATGCGGGCCTCTCACTGTTGTGGCCTCTCCCGTTGCGGAGCACAGGCTCCGGACGCGCAGACTCAGCGGCCATGGCTCACGGGCCTAGCTGCTTCGCGGCATGTGGGATCCTCCCGGACCGGGGCACAAACCCGTGTCCCCTGCATCGGCAGGCAGACTCTCAACCACTGCGCCACCAGGGAAGCCCCTATGGGAACATTTTTAATCTTTAGGATCCAGGCTTTTGACAGAGTCTTCGAGTTCTTTACTTTTATAACTGAATGTTAGTAGAAAGCTGCGCATATTATTTGAGCTCTACCCTCCCAAAGGAAGTGAGTCTCATGAGTGAGTATGTCTCCTTGTGGCTATTACTCATCACAAGGAAAAATAAAAGATATGAAGAAAATCCACGCACAAGTATACTATCATGCAAGGGTTGTGTGGACGCTTTCGGAAGCCGATTAGTTAACAGGTAGGAGGAAGGAGTGGCTTCAGAAAGCCGGGGGCAGCAAACCCAGTGAATAACCCATGGAACATACCTTCTAAAGAGAAAGACAGATAACATGCACACAAAGAAATACACAGAAGAACCCAAATTGTGATGCGCGAGGATATCAACAAATGCGCTTCTCTAGAGAATTGACAAGGAGAATGAGAAGTGGGTGAATGCTTCAAGTAGGGAAATAAGACAAAGGTCTCTGAGGAAGTTATGTTTAAAGTGAAGCCCAACAGATGAGGAGGATTTAGCCAAGGGGGGCGTGGAGGAAGAACGTTGCAGTCATATGTGCATTCAAGTCATGAGGTGGAAGGAACATGGAGAAACTTCTGGAGAAATTGTCAGAAGTTTTTGTGACCAAAGCCCAGGAAGGGAGCACATGAGAGTGGAGAGTGAGTGAGGGGCCAGCACTGGGCTTGGTATAAAGGACAGATGAGCAGGGCTTAGCCATGGAAGGGGAAAGGGAGCATCAAGTACGACATGCAGGTGTGAGGTGTGTGAAATGGAGGAGCCAGGAGAGACCAGAATGTGGTGTGTTGGGCATGGGGATGGGAAGCATGGAGATAACCAGTTTGCACCTCTTAAGTCCAAATATACTGTCTGTGAAACATCCAAGGCCCTCCTCTTTCACTCCTCTCTTTCTCCCCCCCTCCTACCTTGGTTGAGCAACATGGGTTGGGAGACAAAATCAAATAGGATTCAGGTTCTTGCTTTAAGAAGATCACGATGTCCAGGAGGTGAGTGTGAAAACATAAACAGTCAACTAAGCACAGGGTAGTAAAATGGTAAAAGCTGGGTGTGAAGGGACACAGTGGACAAGGAGAAAACATCCACTTTCTCTAACCCAAGAATTGAAGGGGTTCATTGAAGTAAGAAGACGTAGCTCTACATATATTGAAGGGTATGAATGCTGGTTCTGCATTGAGAAAAAAAAGGAAGAAGACTTAAAGCAGGTGGAAGTGTAGATGAAAAGAGTTGCAGGTACACAAGAAGAGAACAAAATCAGGACAAATTAAGTAGTTCTGAGTGACCAAGCACAGAGTGCCTTGAAAGGAAGGTGTAGATTTTTGAGAAGTCTTGAATACCATGCTTAGGAGTTTGGTCTTAATCTTGCAAACAAAGGGTTAGCACAATGTGTTCTTTAGGACAGCCACCATGGCAGCACCTGGAAAGAAGGTGTGGCTTGGTGAGAGCCAGTCCCTGAACTGTGAGGATGATTCCAGAAGCCATGATATGAACTCCCAGGGCTTGTGGCCTGTGGTTCCAAAGTATCACCTTCCTATTAAAGCCCAGTGATGGCTGGGACATGCTGTCATCTTTTTTTTTTTTTAACATCTTTATTGGAGTATACTTGCTTTACAATGGTGTGTTAGTTTATAGCGAAATAATGAAGAGACACATGCATAGAGAACAAGGAAGGCTATTTTATGAGTTAACAGTAACTCTGGGATTAATGGAGAATAGTATGGAGGTTCCTTAAGGAACTAAAAATAGAACTACCATACAACCCAGCAATCCCCCTACTGGGTATATACCCTGAGAAAACCATAATTCAAAAAGAGTTATGTACCACAATGTTCATTGCAGCTCTATTTACAATAGCCAGGACATGGAAGCAACCTAAGTGTCCGTTGACAGATGAATGGATAAAGAAGATGTGGCACATATATACAATGGAATATTACTCAGCCATAAAAAGAAACGAAATTGAGTTATTTGTAGTGAGGTGGATGGACCTAGAGACTGTCAT
>NC_041224.1:80194867-80210329 GCF_002837175.3 Physeter macrocephalus
AGCAGCATAGCACAGGGAGATCAGCTCGGTGCTCTGTGACCACCTAGAGGGGTGGGATAGGGAGGGGGAGAGGGAGACGCAAGAGGGATGAGATATGGGGATATATGTATATGTATAGCTGATTCACTTTGTTATAAAGCAGAAACTAACACACCATTGTAAAGCAATAATACCCCAATAAAGATGTTAAAAAACACACACACACACAAAAACAACTAACTCTGGGATTAGAAAAGACTCCTGGCTTCTATTTTCACCTACAATGTCACAAACCTACTTTTGATGTTTCAGACTCTCCAAAATAAATAGACAAAACACTCTCTGAACCTTTATCTCCAGACTAAACCTGCTAACAGAGTCTTAGATTATAGAGGATGATGAATGTACATTTTTCTAGTCATCATGCTAACATTCCTCAAACATAAAATACCGTCACTGTTATAAACTAAAATAAGCATTTACAGTTTCCTGAAGTTTTTTGAAAGTGCATCAGTAATTACATTTGAATTATATAGTCAGCTGAAATTCAAGGACAGACTGAATTCCAAGGCTGATACATGGCAGCACATTAAAGTGAAGAGACTACAGCTGGCCAGGCTTGGAAGGATTGGTTCTCTAAAAGGACAAATTGAGCAAGCTGTTGACAATGACCTTACGATGGTGTATTGTTCTGAGATTAGTTTCAAGAGAAAAAGAAAAGATTCCACAAACCCTAAATCACTTATTAGCTTAGGATACGACACAACTGATACTGTTCTCAGCCTAGAAATAGAAGTTCAAATTCTGACTCTCTGGGATATCTGCGTTCAAGCAGAGTTCAAGTCCAAGTCCAGTGGATCCAAGGAAGGAACAAGATGAACTCCATTTTTACTATAAATTTCAAGGGGGATAACTTCCAAAAGGAAAGAAAGAACATGCTGAGGTAAGGAAACTGAAATCAATACACCCATGGTGATGGATTCAATTGGAATAAGAAGAAAGTTCATTTGTGTATCAACAGCAAACTCCTTTGCTTTAAGATGACATTTTGAGGCAGCATAAATCTTATGGACTACTCATATATCCACAGCACTACACTTAGGCTGATTTATCCAGGAGAAATGAGGGATTTGTCCATGATAGGGTTCTCACCTGGCCTTCCCTTTTGATTCACAACAAACACAGGCAAGATAGCAGAGCCAACGAAAGGCTGGTTAGTTCCTTAAACCAGCTGGTTAGTTCCTTAAGCCACCAGTATCTGCAGTGGGAGAGAAAAGAATAATACTGTGATGGTGGCTTATTTGGTGTTATTGCCATTATTATATAAATGATCTAAAAGTTTTCTTTTTAATTGTTTAAGATATTTCCCTAGTCAACAGCAGAATCTTTCTTATTTTGGTCTCACACTTTGATTTGGAATCCAAGCAACTCACCGATAAGAACTAATGCTGTTTTGACCAACAAATGCTCCCAAAGGTCTGCCTCAGAAACAAGCCTAGTTAGTTTTAGTAGGTAAAAACTGTCAGATTTTATGAAGAGATTACAGGTAGTAGATGACCTCACACAAGCCTACGGACACAGCATGTTGGTACTGTATAAATTCAGTTCTTTTGACAGGAAGTCAGAAAGCTTTTTACTCGATGCCTTCACTAGATTCTGGGCTGGTGGCCGTATTCAGAAGAGGTTGGAAAACTACCTAGAAATCAAGGCTTGCCAGTTGAGACAGTTTTACTTTTTTTCACACCTTTTTTTTTTTTAAATGAAAACTTTTATTTAAGCAGAGGTTCAATCTAGAGCATGTGAAAAAAAAGACATAACTACCAGCCTTTCTTAAGTGGGCACATCCTTGCACAAAGCTTCCCAGTGTGTGGCATGAACACTTTGATTCACCAAAGATGGCCTTGCTCTTGTTGCACTTAATTTTGGAGGGAACTGGGGCAACATTTGGTGAAAGTCCTGTAAAATAGGTCACCTACCACAAGTGAAAGGAGAGAAGTTACTCAAAGTGTAGCCAGGAGCAAGGACATATCACAATTCCAACAGAATAGGATTTAGTGATTGTTACACAAGGACACTGTGTCCAAAGACCCTTTCAAAGGGCTCAAGAAAGAAGGCTTTGTTGGTGGGAGTGATTGAATCTGCCTCCCTTCCCTTCTTTTACACATTACAGTATCCCGTGACACAGCACGCATACCGTTTAAGGGAGGTCGGCGTCATGTGACACAGCTTAATAAACACAAAGATGGAAGGTTGGTGTCCTGTTCCCAACCCCCGCCCTATTTGCTGTATCACATATTAAACATCACAGCACACTCTGTTCTGGGCACGACTAATGCCCAGGCATTAGCCTACCATTGAATGAATTAGGTACAGTACTCAGACCAGCTTCGAATCAGCTTCTGTTATTTTTGTCAAGCCAACCTCTATGTTACCCCATCTTCATGTTTATTACCTGATTTCACTGTTTCTCAGAGACATGTGAGTCCAGGAAAATGGATCCTCCACAGGCGCTTTAATCTTATGTTCTATCTTTTGGTGAAAAGTCACTTTTCAAACATGCTTCCAACTAGGTAGTATAATGTCTATTTACCAAAGTTATTTTTCTTTTGAAAACCAAGTTTAAAAGTACATATACACTGAATAAAAGGTATATCTGGAGATGGGTTTTATACTGTTATGTTCCCAGTTTTCAAGTGCATTCTTGATGGGGGCAGAGTCTCTAACCCTTTTAGAAAAGCGATAATGATTAATAGTTAATATTTATGTGACCTCTCATACACTTGTTGAATGATCAATAGTTAATATTTATATAACCTCTCCTGTACTTGTTCAATTACATTTTGCATGATTTTGCATCCTCAAGCCCCTTCACATAGTCAGAACATTTAGCCTATTATTCTGATTAATTGTTTTTTCTTCTGTAAGAAAAGCTAGTGGTATCATTGTTTTACAAATGAGACCACATGGAGTTACAGATCTGTATAACCTGTTTGAAATCAGATGGCAAATGGCATCAGAAGTAGTTGGCATATGATTTTAAGGAGCTGACTGACCCCAATCAGAAAGAAAGCAATTCCTTTTTAAGATAGATCACAAACTTAGTCTCAGCAATGCCAAATCATAAAACAATTAAAACACGAGTTGTTATATAATTTTCCACAGTGTGACATTTTGCCACAGACTATTTTGGCATCAGTTAAGCAAAGCTTCAATGCAGTGGTTCTCCACCCAGGGTCGATTTTGGCCCCAGAGACATTTGGCAACATCTGCAGATATTTTCAATTGCTACAGCTGCAGAGGAGTAGAATGCTCCTGGCAGGTATCTAATGGGTAGAGTTTGGAGATGCCGATATACATTTTACAATGCACCTGACAGACCCCCTCACAACAAAGAATTAATTACCTGGCCAAATGTGTCAGTTGTGCCCAGGCTGACAACCCTGGGTAGCATATTTCAATGATATTTTGACATTGAAAAATTAAAAAAACAAAAACTGAAAATTGAGATATTTAGAAGAGTTAGGCAATGGCTCCTTTAAAGTAAATTTGACAGTTACCTAACTGGTATCTAGGATACATCACTTTAAGATTATTTTAGAAGCAAATTAATTGTTTATAGTGATTTGGCAAGGGACACTTCCTGTGGATCTATAATTACATGAAGATTTCAGAGGGAGATTGATCTAGGAAAAACTTGTATCAGAAATTCTGCTCTGATAATAAACTTCCTAAGCATGCAAGTTTTGTTTCTTATGGAGGATCCTTCATTTATCTAAATTCTTTCTCTTGCCTTTTTTATTACAGATGTTTTGTAAACATCTGGGATCAAATGAAACAGAATTGAGCCACAGGAAGCCAATTCTTTACTTTGAGGTTGATCATGAAAATCATTCTTTCTTCTGATTCATCCCTTTCCTTTGCAGATTGGAAGCACTGGCAGGGAAAAGGGAAGAGCTTAGTCCCAAGCCTTCTCACTGTTTGGATTCTATTTTTTTTTTTTTTTTTTCAGAAGGCCGAAAAGGACATTAATTAAAGCCAGGTATGGGCTATATTCAGACTTCCCACATTTTTACCCTATTGCAGTAAAAGTTTCTCTCCAAAGAAATTTGGTCCAAAATGGAATGAAAGAATGAAAGACATTTTATTTTCTCTCCTAGATGTTGGCAGTACTTCACTCCTACATGTCTGAAGTTGTTTTCATCTTGCAGAGTACTTTGATATTTGTGAATGTGGCTACATGGCTTAAAACAAGAGCAGTGATAACTCAGACTAATTATTCATCTTGTATATTAATGCTTGACAAGAGAGAAAAGAACTTTTTCTTCCTTGATGATGGTTGTAAAAATTAAGAAACCAGGAGGAACTGAAAGATCTGTGTTCTTGAGAGCAAAAACCTTCCATTTCACAGAGTTCTCATATCTAAATCATCGAGAGTGTTCTGCAACAGAGGTGCTCATCTTTTGGACTCTCATTCTATGCAAGCCAGGTCCGACTAGGCCTGGTATCTCCTGTTCTCTTACCAGGCCTGAGGGTCTCACCCTTTGGGGCATCAGCCATGAGTCTGAAATAAGATGAGAACCATCTCTCCTTCTCCGTCTATGATCCTCATTTCTAGTCAAGATGAAATTCTACTGAATCAGATATTCTTATGAGAATTTAGCATTGTCATTGCTAGGTCTCACAGAAGCTTGTAATAGAAATTGGGGTGGTGGCGGCATCACTTTTCATCTGTTTGAACTTCCATTGACTATTTGGAGATTCAAATAGATTCAATGTGATGTCCCGGAGTATAAACAGAATATGAATGAAATTGTCTGGCCTACAGAACCAAACAATGAAGTTAGTTTAGGGGTGGGGAGTAAATAACCAAGTTATTTATGTTTTATTAAATCTATAGGTTGCTTTGAAGTCAGTTTGGAATAACAAGTATGTTCTTTTCTCTTGGAATGTAGCTATTTCCTTTGAAAACTGAATGGGACACCCTAGAGAGGAAACAGTATGAGGAAGACCATCTGGAAGGGCAGGAAAGAAGATCTTGGGGAAAGCTCAAAAACCCACTGGAGAGGAGCTTCCTTGCTGCAAGTCAAGCAACCCCTTACAAAGTACTCACAATCAGCTGCACTGTGTCCTCCCCCTCCCCCCACCCCACCCCCAGAGCCAGAGATGCTCTTCTTTGTAGGAAGGATCATGATGTCTTGGTCAGGCCTGAGCCAGATTTGGACATCAGCTTGAGACCAGCTTTCCTACTCACCTGCCATGTTAAACCTCTACTCTGTCAGAAAAGAAACCCCATATTGTAATTCCTCCATAACCCATTCCCTTCAGAAGCGATTACATCTAATTTGATGATGAAGCAATTGATATCCAGGTGAGTTTTACCTTCTAATGAATTTGTGCTAAAATTCAGAATATCACATTACACTTTCGCCAAAGAATAATATAAAGGGCAAGCAAGAAATTGAACATTATAGAATAGTGATCCTCAAATCCTGTTCTTCAAAGAAGTAGAAAATAATCATAGCACTACAACACAAATACCTGTCACTCACTCCATCCAGCTGTGACAGTGGTCCCATGACAGGATTAACAGATGTGCTTGCTGGAATTTAGCTTGTTTCTCCCTCATTTTAGGTATTTTTAATGGGGTATTTTCTATTTTGTTCTCAAGAATGAATCCCCCCTCCCTTGATTATCCTTTATATAATAATGTTTACAGATGGGTCTTGGAATTTCAGCAAAAATCCCAAATGATTATTTTAGCTTTTTCAATGGTCTCCTCTTCAAAAATCGTTCAACAAAGCCACTGATGAGTAAATATATAGACAGCCTTGAGATTCACTATTTCTTTCCCCTTGTATTTTTTGGAAGTACTAAAACAAAAACAACAGCACAAAAATAAAAGAATAGGAAAGTTGAATGGAAAAAAAATTAATAACCAAGTCACTGGATAATATTTATAGATTGGAAACTCAATTCTGGTGGGAAAGAAGAATATCAACTTAGTCCTCTGAGTGTCAGGTATTCATTTAATCTCCACACTGGAGTTAATACAAACGAGGAAAGGAAGAGCTGGTAAATGCCAGACTTGAGGTTGGAATCTAAGTTTTTCTTTTTTACTTGAAAGACTGAACTCTCTGCTTTCTTGCTGCTGCTTCAAGAGTTGTTTGCATGTACCATAAGGCCACATAATGATCTTGACACCTTAGCATTCTGTTTAGAAGGATGCATCTATGTACCTTATCTGTGCCTTAAAAGAAAGAGGCCTATCCAGAGACCAGGGTCTCTGTGAGCAGAGTATCAGCTTTCAACATCATCTCCAATCACCTGAGGTTTTGTTAAATGGCAGGTTCTGATTCAGGAGGTCTAGAATGGGGCCTGAGGTTCTGCATTTCTAACAAGTTCCCAGGTCATGGCAAAGCTACTGACCCAGAGCCCACACCTCAAGCTGCAAGGGGAGACAATTAGAATACAAAGAAACTGAAGGACCTGGAAAGAGGTTTAGGATAAATGGCCAAAGGAACAGAGCATTATTAAAAGTAAAACTTTGCTTCCCAGGGCAATTCCTTTTGTGGATTTCAAAACACTTTGCAAAGCACCTTAGGGACTAGTATACACTTTTGGTTGTCTGTCTGTCTGTCATCAGCAAACTTGGGGTTCTCTACCTACACACAGGTCTACTGAAGTCCACAGCTGTTTTGTTTGGGCAGGTTGGTGACGAAGCCTGAGCTTGCACATAAAGGGTTTATCATCAACACAGACCTTGATCTGACAGCTGTTTTCCTGTCCAGCTCCAGTGTCCTGGCCAGAGGAAAGGGAAAGGGCTGAAGAAAGAAGTGGTGGTGTCAGCAAGCTGTGGTAGTTGCCTGGCTTCAAGACCTGTGAGAGTCACACACACACACACACACACACACACACACACACACACACACACACCCCAGATGGAAGATCAGAGAATAAGGATAGAATAAGTAATTTGATAAATCTATTGGTTTTGTCCATAAAACCTGCTGGAGAAACAAGGACTCAATTATTTCCTATAATAAAACAGGAATTTCTACAAAGTACAAAGACTAATTTTCAAGTCCTATTGCAAAATCTGCTGTGGGTATATGTGTCCATGACTGAACAATATATATCCCACCAGCATGGGATTAGGGACATGAAATCAGTATTGGGTATATGAGTGCCGCATCTAGTAGAACAGATAAAACTCAGGGCCGTTATCAGCCGTGTAAATTGAGAGACAGAGGCACCATCAGTGACTTCCTTTGGGGAAGGTTTGTTTTGTGCTGGTGAACTGCTCCCCCTGGTGGATCAGCGATTGATAGGTTTGTGATTCCAGAGTGTAGGGAACAAACATGCTTTGGAGAAAACTGGGCAGTTTCAGGTATACAGACATATCCTCCGGGAAAAAGCTAATTTTCAGAGCACCAAAAATGAACTGAATGCCTAACTTGGCCCCTGAGCCCCTGACTGATTTTGAGCTTAGCACTCCTGCAAAGTGCAAGGAGTTTTTTTCTCCCACACTGCCACGTGTGTTCTCATTATTAGGGTTGTTTTGAAATCATGAGTTTGTACTGATCTGAGAGATGTGGAAAACTCTAAATTCTATATTTTATTTTCTTCTCCTTTAAAAATAATTCTGGACAGGGCAAACAACCCACATCGGAGAGAACATTTTGCTGTGAAATCATTCGTTTCACTTACTTCCTGTTTACCCTACTCTTCTTTCTGAGGTGATCATATTGATGTAGTTAGTTTATGCCCAGATACCTTGTTCTACATACCTGCTCTCAAGATTAAGGTAAGTTTTATGATTTTCTGAGGATCTTCTACCAATATTATATATTTCGATAGCAAGATAGTCTGCGTTGTTGTTTTCCTTAAAGAGGCTTTCTGTATGCCCTGCCAGGTGCAGAGAGGAGATTTTTGCGGGTCAGATAGAGATGAAAATCTATGGCAATTCTCTCACTCTTTTGAACATTCTGCAACGATCACACTGCAGCCTCAGTCCAAACAGTTTATCAGCTAAATAAGGAGGTATTTTAAATATTTATTTAACAAGACATATTTTAAATAACTTACATATGTAAATAGAGCATCCTTAGCCTGTACATTATTGCCAGGTCGATTCTCATGTTCTGATATATAATTAATTACCGGTTTATTCCTCTGTAAACCAAAGCAGAGAATAAATCAGCGATGCCAGGTCACTGATGTCAGCAAAAATTGTAATACCCTCTTGTCAGTGGGTCTGTGAAAGGAGAATTGAACCTGTAAAATCTATGGAGCTGGTGGGCCCAAGTGTGTCCAAATGGCAAGTTTCTATCCCAATTTTAGTTGCTTTCTCCTGATGTCTAGACTTTTTGTCTGTGCTCTATAGATAGGCACGGAATGCCCATATCCTAGTTTAAAACAAACTCAGAAAGCATATGCAGTGTGATCTATGATTTTATAAGGTAGAGTTGCCTAAAGTAAATGCATATCATGAGCATTTTAGGAAGGATTATTATATTTAGAAGCAAAAACCACACAAATACCAATCATTTTGATAATTTCTAGGTAGTTGAAAATATGAATCTTTTTAATGCTTCAGCAAAATCCATGCATCCATTTTTAATTTTTTGATAAGAAAATACATACATACACTTCTTTTTCTTTTCTCCTTAAAATGAATGTCTGTCTTTTAAATTTTTCCACTGACAACTTCTAAAGGATGGAAGTGTTGCATTTCAAATTTGTCATGAGTATAAAGAGACCTCTCTAGGGAAGAAAAATTAAACAAAACACATAGCATCTTTTCTTTTTAGATTTACATTCAGATGATGTAAAATGAGTAATCATCTCCAGTATCACAGCAAATTTTTGGCCTGGGTCAGCGATGAGATAAGCATGTTTCATTTAAACATAATACACAAGGCTTACCAACAACCCAACTTAGAGTTCCAACTCCCAGTTCAGCAAATTAGCTTGCCAACATAATTCTAGCCAGTGATTAGCAATATTAATTATCTTGGCCCATGGCCAAAACATCTGGAAAATTTATTGTGGAAATCACTTAAAATAATTCTTTCATGCCACCATGACAAAAAAACCCATTGGTTAACTGACCTTTTCACTATCACCCAGTTGTTCGGCCACACTCTAAATTCTTCTGTATTCAATTTGCATTGGATCCTTTTTTGCCATTCTACATTGGGAAGAAGTTTTACATCTTTGGGAAAATAAAACCTCAGTAACTCATCGGCTGAATTTTGTGGTTGAAATGATCATCAGATGCATTCTTAGACACAGATTCCATATCTTTATTTATGGTATTATTTTGGTGCTTAGAATAAGTGCCCTTTTGGTAGTTAGTGGAATAGGTCCGGTGAGATGTAAATTAATCTTAGCAGCTTCTGAACTGAGTGTTGTTATGCAGTTACATAAAGAGGGAAATTAAAGGTTAAAACTTGCTGATCCACTTACCCTCCAGTTTCACTCTGTGACACAGCCTCACAAGGCATCAGGGGAAATGATGACTTTAGTACACGTACAGAAGGACTCAGGGAATTGCTTCTTTAGGGATTTGAGGTGACTTTGTAGATTTGCCATAACTAATACATTAGTTTTTTAAAATAAAAATGTTAATTAAGTTTAAGTCTCCATATAGTATGGAAAAAGAATTTTCCCCTAAAGATAAATGGTGGCAGCAAGATACTCAGATTGTCTTCTCATTAAATATTATTAAGATTGATAACCTCGTTTTTAACCTAGTAAATCAAGTGTTTGTTTAAAAAGTTCTGCTAAAGGTGGAGAACACGTACTTTTCTCTATTGCTCCTGCTCTGTACAGATAAAACCCTGGAAATTATATGTAAAACAAACATAAGATCTGAAAAGTGGAGAAAAGAAGGCAGACCAGAGAACTCAGGACCCAAGGAATGACATAATGGTGAGTCCCCTGAGTTTTTGTTTTTCCTCATATATTTCAGACCTGGAGATAAGAAAGCCAACAACTCAAAAACAGTAATAGGCACAGACAAGAAAAGACCTAGGAAAACCCTGCTGTCTAGCCAAAGGACCAGGGAAGGGGCAAACTGTCAAGACAAAAAACATTTAGACAATAACCACTGTATTCTAACAAACCACACAAAAAATAACTGGGTGGTGTTAGAGAAGGTTGAGTAAGGACCTGTGACTTTCAAACCTGCCACACAGTAATCCCTGTGGTGTCAGTGGATGGGGAGCAGTAACAAGGCACTCTTACCCCTCCCATATATGAAATTATCACTGGAGGTCTAGTGGGGAGCAGGAACTCCTACCTCTGCCCAACTCAACAGTAATGAGGAACATCCTTTCTCTCAAATGTCAACAGAAGCCAAGTGGGGAACCTGGAGTTCTAACCCCACCTGGCTGTAATGAGGGGGCACTCCATCCTTCTTCTACCAGAATGGTATCAGAGGAAGCCAATTAAAACAGAAGGTTTAAATAAGACACAGGGTCTCATAACATACCACCAAATGTCCAGAATTCAATTAAAAAATCACTCATCACTCAAAGAACAGGGAAGAACTCAAACTGGGTGTAAAAAGACAATACATATATGCCAACATCAAGATGACACAATATTAGAATTATCTGATAAAGCTTTTAAAGAGCTACCATCAAAATACTCCAATGTGCAGTTAAGAATATTCTTGAAACAAATAAAAAATAGAGCTTCAACAACAAAATAGGAAGTCATAGTAAAAAATAGAAGATATAAAGATGAGCTTAATGGAAACTTTTAAACTTAAAAATACATAAAACCATAAAAACTCAATGCATGGTCTCAACAGCACGATGGAGGAGACAGTGGGAAGTATCAGTGAAGTACAAGATAGATCTATAAAAACTGCCTAATCTGAACAACAAAGAGAAAATAGACTGGGAGAAAATGAACAGAACCTCAGGGACCTGTGGGACAGAAGATAAAAGGTCTAACATTTGCATTACCAGAATCCTAGAGGGAAAGAACGGGGCAAGACTAAACAAGTACTCTAAGAAATAATGGCTGAAATCTTCCTAAATTTGGCAAAAGACATAAACTTACAGATTTAAGAAGCTGAGTGAAGTCAAAGATGATAAACTCAAAGAAATCCTGATCACAACATATCACAGTCAAACTTCTGAGAGCTAAGGACAAAAAAACCAAAAACAAAAATAAAAAACCTCACAAGACAGTGAAAAAAACAAAGGGATAACTTACTTATAGGAGTGACTTACAGGAATGACTATGGATTGCATATCTGAAATCAGAGAGGCCGTGAGGAAGTGACACAACATTTTTCAAGTTCTGAAAGGAAAGAATTGTCAGCCTCAAATCCAATATCCGGTGAAATTTCTTTCAGGAATGAAGGGAAATCAAGATATTCTCAGTTTTTAAAAAATAAAAGCACTAAGAAAATATGTTGCCAGCAGACCTACCCTAAAAAAATAACTAAGGAAATTCTCTAAACAGAAAGGAAATGATAAAAAATGGAATCCTGGATCATCAGGAAGGGAGAAAAAGCACAGTAAACAAAAATATGGGTAAATACGATGAGTTTTTCTGCTCTTAATTTTTCTAAATTACATTTGAGGGTTGAAGCAAGAAGTATAACTATCTCATGTGGTCCTAAATGTATACAGAAGAATTATTTAAGACAACTGTTATATAAAAGGGTGAGGGTAAGGGACTTAGAGGGAGGTAACTCTTCTATAATTCACTCAGATGGGTAAAATGACCATAAGAGTAGACTGTGATAATTGATATACATATATATATAGTTATACGTAAAGCAACCACTGAAAAAGCTATACACTCAAAAATGCATAATAAATAACAATAGAATTATTTTAAAAATTCAATAACCCATAGGCAAGCAGAAAAAAAAAAAAAAAGGAAAAACAGGGCACTTCCCTGGCAGTCCAGTGGTTAAGACTCCACACTTCCACTGCAGGGGGCACTGGTTCGACCCCTGGTTGGGAAACTAAGATCCTGCATGCCGTATGGTGCAGTCCCCCCCAAAAAAGGTAAAACAAAAAGAAAAAAACAGAAAAAAATAATAAATTGATCTCAGACATAAGCAGTAATAGATCAATAATTACATTAAATCTAAAAGATGTAAATACACCAATTAAAAGACAGAGATTGGCAGAATAGGTTAAAAATAAAATCCAACTATATGCTGTCTGCAAGAAACTCACTTCAAATATAAAGATATTGATAGGTTGAAGTAAAATAAAGGAAAAAGATATACTATGCAAACATTATTCTGTGTAATGATACAAGGGTCAATCCATGGGGAAAACTTGGAAATCCTAAAAAGGTATTCACCAAACAACAGTTACAAAATATCTAAAGCCAAAACTGATAAAACTGAAAATACAAATAGACAAATTCCCGATTGCAATAAAAGAATTAAAACCCTCTCTTGACAATTGATAGAACAACTACACAGGAAATCACTAAGGGTGTGGAAGAACTCAACAACACTATCAATTAACAGTATCCAACTGATATTTATATAACACGTCATGTAACAACAGTAAAACACAATTTCTTTTCAAGTGTTCACAGAACATATATTAAGATAAAACATATTCTGGCCATAAAACAAACCTCAACAATTTATGGAACAGAGTAAAGCTGTGATGAGAAAAATCTTTGCTTAGCAACAATCCTATTAAGAGGATGGAAAGACAAGCTACACACTGGGAGAAAATATTTGCAAAGCACATATCCAAAAAATGATTTGAATCTGGAATATATAAAGAACTATCAAAATTTAACAGTTAAAAAATAAGCACAACATATATACAATGGAATATTAGCCATAAAAAGAAATAAAATTGAGTTATTTGTAGTGAGGTGGATGCACCTAGAGTCTGTCATACAGAGTGAAGTAAGTCAGAAAGAGAAAAACAAATACCATATGCTAACACATATATATGGAATCTAAAAAAAAAAAAAATGGTTCTGATGAACTTAGGGGCAGGACAGGAATACAGATGCAGACGTAGAGCATGGACTTAAGGACACGGGGATGGGGAAGGGTAAGATGGGATGAAGTGAGAGAGTGGCATGGACATATATACACTACCAAATGTAAAATGGATAGCTAGTGGGAAGCAGCTGCATCACACAGGGAGATCAGCTCAGTGCTTTGTGACCACCTAGAGGGGTGGGATAGGGAGGGTGGGAGGGAGACATGAGAGGGAGGGGATATATGTATACATATAGCTGATTAAACAAACTGTGGTAGGTACATGCATGCCAATAAAAAGGAACTAACTATTGATACATGCAACAACCTGTATGAATCTCCAGAGAATTATGATGTGTGACAAAAGTAAATTTCAGAATGTTACATACTGTATGGCTCCATTTATATAACATTATTGAAATGACAAAATTATAGAAAGTGAGAACAGATTAGGGGTTAAGGTGGGTATAAGGGCAATATGTAGAGGGGCAATAAGAAGGATTCTTATGATGGCAGCAATGTTCTGTATTATGGCTGTGTAATGTCAATATCCTATTTGTTATATTGTACTATTGTTTCACAAGATGTAACCATTGAGTGAAACTGGGCAAAGTATTGTTCTGTATTATTTCTTACAACTGCATGTAAATCTGAAATTATCTTAAAATAAAACATTTAATTTAAAAAATTTCTGCAAGATTTATAATCTAACATCTGTATTATTCTACACTTAAAAAATTGACTGTGACAACTGAATCTTACATAATCTTAGACAATTGTATTCAGCCACTGTGAGCCTACTTCTCTTTCAGTTAAATGGACATAATGTTCCCTGCATATTTTTCTTTTACTCGCTGTAGTCAAGATGCAATGAAAATGGAATAATGATTGTGAAAGTGCTTCCTAACTCTTCAAGTACTACAAGAAAAGAGCTAACATTTGTTGGAGGCTAATGTGTGCCAGGCTAAGTTAAATATGTTCCTTACTTTATATCTATATGGTAGTATTTTATGTGAAACTCTTAAAAGCATGGCTCCGGTACCTTAATGGAAGAGCATGTGACATTTAAAGAACCACTAAAGGGAAATTCTCATCTTTTGTCATATCTTTCTCAGACATTCAAGAGTGTCCACAAATGAACTTATTTACGAAACAGAAACAGACTCACAGACATAGAGAACAGACTTGTGGGTGCCAAGGGGGTCGGAAGGGGGGGAGAAGGATGGATTGGGAGTTTGGGATTAGCAGATGCAAACTACTGTATACAGAATGGATAAACAACAAGATCCTACTGTACAGCACAGGGAACTCAATATCCTGTGATAAACCATAATGGAAAAGAATATGAAAAAGAATGTATATATGTGTGTATGACTGAATCACTTTGCTGTACAGCAGAAATTAACACAACATTGTAAATCAATATACTTTAATTAAAAAAAAAAATACGAAAGAATGTCCAAGTCCAGAGGCCACAGTAACTTTTGTCTCTGAATTCTTCAACACACTGAAACTCCTGAGACCCTCTTACTCTCCTTTCCTTAAATGTGCCAAACCAAACTTTCTATCTTGGACACTCACCCTCCTTTCACTTGTTTGTTGGATGTGGCCCAACAGGAGGAGCTACCACCAACACACATTCTCCCTGCTCTGCATTTCTTCCTTTGCACCTTCCTCCGTTTCCTAGTTTCCTAGGAAAATTAGTCCATGGGGCTTGGTCCTTTTCTCCTTATCATACTACCCTAATACTGTGCCTGTGAACTGGAGAAAAACAGAAGAATTTGTAGCTGACATGTTGATGGATTTTATCATATTTCATTTATTATTGCCATTTTACAGTTGAGGAATGTTAGTAATCTACTGAGGACATAGCTTTGTTAATTTAGGACACTTAGGAAATATTCAATCAACAAAGGAATAAATTCGTACTCCACATTTTGCATGAGATTTTTCTGTTCTCGTTTCTGCCATGAGACTACCTTCCTTAAAAAAATGTAGCAGGATACAAAATTAATGCACAGCAATCTCTTTCATTCCTATACACTAATGAAGAAAAATCTGAAAGAGAAATCAAGGAAACACTCTCCTTTACCACTGCAACCAAAAGAATTAAATACCTAGGAATAAACCTACCTAAGGAGACAAAAGACCTTTATGCAGAAAACTATAAGACACTGATAAAAGAAATTAAAGATGATACAAGCATATGAAGAGACATACCATGTTCTTGGATTGGAAGAACCAATATGGTGAAAATGACTATACTACCCACAGCAATCTACAGATTCAGTGCAATCCCTATCAAACTACCAGTGGCATTTTTCTCAGAAGTAGAACAAAAAATTTCACAATTTGTATGGAAACACAAAAGACCTTGAATAGCCAAAGCAATCTTGAGAAAGAAAAACGGAGCTGGAGGAATCAGGCTCCCTGACTTCAGACTATACTACAAAGCTACAGTAATCAAGACAGTATGGTACTGGCACAAAAACAGA
>NC_041224.1:80210352-80220333 GCF_002837175.3 Physeter macrocephalus
AGTGAGAGAGTGGCATGGACATATATACACTACCAAATGTAAAATGGATAGCTAGTGGGAAGCAGCTGCATCACACAGGGAGATCAGCTCAGTGCTTTGTGACCACCTAGAGGGGTGGGATAGGGAGGGTGGGAGGGAGACATGAGAGGGAGGGGATATATGTATACATATAGCTGATTAAACAAACTGTGGTAGGTACATGCATGCCAATAAAAAGGAACTAACTATTGATACATGCAACAACCTGTATGAATCTCCAGAGAATTATGATGTGTGACAAAAGTAAATTTCAGAATGTTACATACTGTATGGCTCCATTTATATAACATTATTGAAATGACAAAATTATAGAAAGTGAGAACAGATTAGGGGTTAAGGTGGGTATAAGGGCAATATGTAGAGGGGCAATAAGAAGGATTCTTATGATGGCAGCAATGTTCTGTATTATGGCTGTGTAATGTCAATATCCTATTTGTTATATTGTACTATTGTTTCACAAGATGTAACCATTGAGTGAAACTGGGCAAAGTATTGTTCTGTATTATTTCTTACAACTGCATGTAAATCTGAAATTATCTTAAAATAAAACATTTAATTTAAAAAATTTCTGCAAGATTTATAATCTAACATCTGTATTATTCTACACTTAAAAAATTGACTGTGACAACTGAATCTTACATAATCTTAGACAATTGTATTCAGCCACTGTGAGCCTACTTCTCTTTCAGTTAAATGGACATAATGTTCCCTGCATATTTTTCTTTTACTCGCTGTAGTCAAGATGCAATGAAAATGGAATAATGATTGTGAAAGTGCTTCCTAACTCTTCAAGTACTACAAGAAAAGAGCTAACATTTGTTGGAGGCTAATGTGTGCCAGGCTAAGTTAAATATGTTCCTTACTTTATATCTATATGGTAGTATTTTATGTGAAACTCTTAAAAGCATGGCTCCGGTACCTTAATGGAAGAGCATGTGACATTTAAAGAACCACTAAAGGGAAATTCTCATCTTTTGTCATATCTTTCTCAGACATTCAAGAGTGTCCACAAATGAACTTATTTACGAAACAGAAACAGACTCACAGACATAGAGAACAGACTTGTGGGTGCCAAGGGGGTCGGAAGGGGGGGAGAAGGATGGATTGGGAGTTTGGGATTAGCAGATGCAAACTACTGTATACAGAATGGATAAACAACAAGATCCTACTGTACAGCACAGGGAACTCAATATCCTGTGATAAACCATAATGGAAAAGAATATGAAAAAGAATGTATATATGTGTGTATGACTGAATCACTTTGCTGTACAGAATTAATTAACAAAACATTGTAAATCAACTATATTTCAATAAAATTTTTTTTAAATTAAAAATAAGTAAAACTCAGTAATTTCCTCTGAGAAACCTTTCCCTTTATTTATTAAGCAGGATAAACACACAAAAAACAACATATAGATATAGATAATAGAGACAGAGATAGACATACAGATAGAGATACAGATACAAGAGACATGCTTTACAAATGAGGTCACAGAAAGTATTAAAGTAAAAGAACATTATACACACATAAAAACTAAAAGAAATGTGGTATAGCAAATTCATATCTTAAAAATCAGACTATAAGTCAAGAAGTATTGCTGAAGATAAGGTACCTAAGGAGACAAAAGACCTTTATGCAGAAAACTATAAGACACTGATAAAAGAAATTAAAGATGATACAAGCATATGAAGAGACATACCATGTTCTTGGATTGGAAGAACCAATATGGTGAAAATGACTATACTACCCACAGCAATCTACAGATTCAGTGCAATCCCTATCAAACTACCAGTGGCATTTTTCTCAGAAGTAGAACAAAAAATTTCACAATTTGTATGGAAACACAAAAGACCTTGAATAGCCAAAGCAATCTTGAGAAAGAAAAACGGAGCTGGAGGAATCAGGCTCCCTGACTTCAGACTATACTACAAAGCTACAGTAATCAAGACAGTATGGTACTGGCACAAAAACAGAAATGGAACAGGATAGAAAGCCCAGAGATAAACCTACACACATATGGTCACTTTATTTTTGATAAAGGATGCAAGAATATACAATGGAGAAAAGACAGCCTCTTTAATAAGTGGTGCTGGGAAAAATAGACAGTTATATGTAAAAGAATGAAATTAGAACACTCCCTAACACCATACACAAAAATAAACTCAAAATGGATTAAATACCTAAATGTAAGGCCAGACACTGTAAAACTCTTAGAGGAAAACATAGGCAGAACACTCTATGACATAAATCACAGCAAGATCCTTTTTGACTCACCTTCTAGGGAAATGGAAAGAAAAACAAAAATAAACAAATGGGACTTAATGAAACTTAAAAGCTTTTGCATGCACAGCAAAGGAAAGCATAAACAGGATGAAAAGACAACTCTCAGAATGGGAGAAAATATTTGCAAATGAAGCAACTGACAAAGGATTAATCTCCAAAATATACCAGCAGCTCATTCAGCTCAATATCATACAAACAAAAAACCCAATCCAAAAATGGGCAGAAGACCTAAATAGACATTTCTCCAAAGAAGCTATACAGATTGCCAAAAAACACATGAAAGAATGCTCAACATCACTAATCATTAGAGAAATGCAAATCAAAACTACAATGAGGTATCATGGAGATTCCTTAAAAAACTACAAGTAGAACTACCATATGACCCAGCAATCCCACTACTGGGCATATACCCTGAGAAAACCATAGTTCAAAAAGAGTCATGTACCACAATGTTCATTGCAGCTCTATTTACAATAGCCAGGACATGAAAGCAACCTAAGTGTCCATTGACAGATGAATGGATAAAGAAGATGTGACACATATATACAATGGAATGTTACTCAGCCATAAAAAGAAATGAAATTGAGTTATTTGTACTGAAGTGGCTGGGCCTAGAGGCTGTCATACAGGTTGAAGTAAGTCAGAAAGAGAAAAACAAATACCGTAAGCTAACACATGTATATGGAATCTAAAAAAATATGGTTCTGAAGAATCTAGGAGCAGGACAGGAATAACAAAGCAGACATAGAGAATGGATTTGAGGACACGGAGAGGGGGAAGTGTAAGCTGGGACTAAGTGAGAGAGTGGCATGGACTTATATATACTACCAAATGTAAAATAGATAGTGGGAAGCAGCCTCATAGCACAGGGAGATCATCTCAGTGTTTTGTGACCATCTAGAGGGGTGGGATAGGGAGGGTAGGAGGGAGATGCAAGAGGGAGGAGATATGGGGATATATGTATATGTATAGCTGATTCACTTTGTTATAAAATGGAATCTAACACACCATTGTAAATCATTTATACTCCAATAAAGATATTTTTAAAATAATAAAAGAAAGAAAATGGTAGCTCCAGAGGAAAAAAAAATAAAAAAAGAAAAGTCAACGTGGTGCTACTAGATGAATGTGGAATAGATAGTGGGCAGGCAAAAACAAATGATGTCTGCTACACTTTATAATACTCAATATAAAAGTTTTAGAAAGATAAATACATTGCTCATTCCAACAGTCTGTCTCCTTAGGTAAAAAGGGATAGCTTTGATATCATGTAAAGGACCCTTTCCCCAAACCTAATGTTGATTTTCTTTTTTAAAAAAACTTTTTGTGAGGAAAAATGTTGAACATACACAAAGTCAGCAGATTAGTAGGATGAGTGCCCTGTCAGGCTCACTCAGCGCAGCAATGGTGAGCATCCACCTTCCTCCTGACATTTACAGCTCTACCCACAGCCCCTTTGAGACTGGGTTTCTTGACAAATTTTACACTAGGTGGAAATGTATAAATGTTGGCTGTACATTGTTGACAAATGGGTATGCCCATGTGGCCCACACCCCTAATAGAATATGGAAACTTTATGTTCCCCAGAATGTGCCCCCTGTCCTTCCCTCCCCCAACTGGTACTCAGTCTGATTTCTATCACCTAAAATCTATCTGGACCATGCCCTGTGATCCTTTTATGCTGCTCCTTTCACTTGCCATGATGTCTGTGATATCCTTGCAGATTATTGTGTGTGTGTCAATAGTTCATGCCCTGTCTTGGCTGTGTCGGGTTCCATAGTGTGATGTTCTGCCATTTGCTTATCCATTCACCCTCTGGAGTGCATTATCTTTATTTCTTCCTTTCTTTCTTCCTTCCTCTCTTTCTTTCTTTCTTTCTTTCTTTCTTTCTTTCTTTCTTTCTTTCTTTCTTTCTTTCTTTCTTTCTTTCTCTCTTTCTCTCTTTCTTTCTTGTTCTCTCAAGCATTCTTTTTGTTTTTAATTTCTCTGATCTGATTGAGAAGGTTTCCAATGCTGTGGAAGTTGGAATTTTTAGATAAAAGCAAGTACACCCTCTACAGCATCACTATAATCGAAACTACTGCTTATATCTTTGTATTAATTTAAAGTAGAAAAACAGCTGACCTACATTGGTCTTGCTTCCAAGCAGAGTTAAGACACATACACATTGAACTGAACATACATATTAGGATTTTAGATGAAAATTGTAGAGTTACCACAAAGAGTTTGTTACTGATTTTTTTGAAGTTTGCAGCAGACGTAACTATAGACTAATAGTATAGCACATTTAAAAGTAATGATTTGTGGGTGTCAGTGAAATGCATGTTCTTCCTCACAGTTACCCCATTGGGAATGTTTCAATTCCAGAGCTATGGCCACATAGGATAAAAATGGAAAATAAAATTTCTGGATTTTTTTCCTCTGGAATAGTGCTTGAAATCCAGATTATCTGAATTGATTTGGGCATATTGGCTACATTAGAAGACAGACTGAAAACCTGTTTCATGCCCCATAGAAATAAGTGCTGAATTCACTCTTTACAACACTTTTTAAAATTCAAAGTCATCTTTTTTGGATCTTGGGGGCAATTAAAACCTATATTGTGCGGGAACATGTGTGTTTGTTGGAATTATTAACTTTGACAAAGGGAAGTTACTTCCCAGTCTAACTTGAATCTAATCAAAATGTTTCAATTGGCTTCTTATAATTTGTTTACCTAAACATTTTCTACTATTTAATTGATTCTAGTACTATGCCAGTATTTCAGATGATAGTGCTCAAACCTGAAAACTCAGTTGTGTATCCAGTATTTTCCCAAGTGTTTGCTTACAGTATCAGCCCCACAACACATTCCACCAAAAAGAAATTTTGTGGACTAGCAGTTTAGATAATAAAATTAAAATTATCTCATTATTTCACAGACTTATTTATCATGACATGTTTCTTCCTGATTAACTCTTTCTAACCCAAACTGATGTACTAGTATTCTCAGAAACCAAAAATTTAAATACCTCTGGTAATATGCAGATGAATAACCTTAATAATTGATCAACATTTTCTGTTTTATTCACTGAAAGCCTTGTACAATTTATAAATAAAATCCCAGCCTCTTAGTAGAATAAGGATAAGGATATAGGCAAAAGAAGAAATAGTGAAAAAATTAAAATAGGATGTGAAGTCAGAAAATGCTCTTGTAATTAAGCAACCTCCAATTTAAAACAGCAGAATTTAGTGATAAGGAAAAAGTTGTTCAATTTATGTGTAAAAAGAGATGACACAGGCCATTTTGAAGGAGACTTCAGAATTTCTGCAGTTCTAATCCTGGCATTCCAGGATGGGTTTAAAAGGTGAGGAGAAAATAGAGGAGTAAGGAAAGAAACAGTAGTCTTATCTACTACCTCTGCCTCATAGCAGTCCTTATCATAGGCTCATAAACCCAAATTCAGACCTCCTAAATACAGACAAAACTCAGTTGTCTGGTATGCACAAGTATCTGGAAAAATGTGGTCTTAAAACAACAGAGCAGGTACACATGTTTGGGAGTGGTGAGAGTTTTGAGTGAGGGTATAGCAAAAGCATTCCTGGTGGTCAAAATAGATATATTAAGAAGTCAGTGAGGCTACAAACATAAAAAGAACTTATAGAGTCCAGAGCACCAATTAATCAGTTCACTGATCAGAAGAATCATACCATTCTAATTGGCTACTACTTTCTGCAAAAAAGATTCTTGGAGGGGGGCAAGAAGGAAGCAAATATCAACAGAAAAGGAAAAAAGGTAAAAGAAAGGCAAGATGAGGAAAGAGGACAGCAGAATGCAACAGGAAGGATGACAGGATTGGAAGCTCTGTTGAAGCTGAATAACAGTCATTCTGACATCAGAAAAGACAAGGGCAAGGAATTTATTTATTGAGAATCAACTTATTCTTGGTGCTAAATTGGATCATTTACTTTATTAGTGCCTTTACCTCTTGTCAGCAATTTTGCTGAGTGTTCCTTTTAATTCTCACTTTATGTATGAATTGAGGTTCTTAAGAGTTAATTAACTTGCCCAAATTTCACATATATTAATTAAATTTGCAATTCAGGCCTTGTGACCCAAATGCCCACATTCACACTACTACACCCACTCCCCCAACAAAAGGAACTAGAACATCTATCCTCAACATAACATAGTTTTGCTTGATTGTGCTAGCATAAGGTAGTCCATTGGAGTTCAAGTGGGCTTTGGCCAAATGGGTATTTGTACCTTAATCGCTCCTAAAGGTATTCATGTGACATTTTGAAAAGATGTCAATCAGTGTAGGCCATGACTTTAAGGTACTGAGTGGAGAATAGTTCGTTTATTAATATTCACAATGAAGACATTCTTCAATATAAGGTCCGTTGACTCTATTTAAAAACTAAGGCAACTATGTTATCAGTTCTAGAATGCTTTTCATAAATAGAATTACAAATAAAAGGATTGAAATATAAACCACTTAAATAATCAGATGCAGGTACTTTTTTTTTCAAAAATGGTGCGTTATCTGTTGATGTGAAGTAAGATCACTTGTTAATTTTTTTTATGTTATTATATCTTGTGGCTCATGGACAATATATAATAAGAGTGTCCACAGAGAAGACACTTGAATTTTCCCCCCTAATTCTGTGTGTGTGGGATTTGGAGAATCCCTCATCAATCTATAGTCTTTCTATCAATAAATACCTCTTGTAGGATAGGAAAATTCACAGAGAAAACAGCTTATCTGCCATTGTGTTTTCCTTAACACTACATTTTAGATGCATATGGACTGAGTTTTCTGGAACCCAGTAAAAGCAAAGACTGCTTTACCTGTGTCAGGTAGACAGGCGGACAAACAGATGGATAAATGGGAAAACAAGAAAAAAGGAAAAGAAAGAAAAAGAAAGAAAGAAAGAAAGAAAGAAAGAAAAGGGAAAGAGGGAAGTAAGGAGAGAGGGAAGTAAGGAGAGAGGGAAGAAGAAAGGAAGAAAAAAAATACAGTAATGCTGGAATTAAGGAGAGAGGGAAGTAAGGAGAGAGGGAAGAAGAAAGGAAGAAAAAAAATACAGTAATGCTATGCCCTAGAAGAAGAAAAGATTTCTTTTAAGTAACAGGTATGTGTGGCTTAGTGAGAGTGTGCATGGTAACTGAACTGAGTAGCAGCAAATGCAGCAAACAGAGCAGTGATTAGGAGTCAGAAGAGATGAGTTATATTCTTTGCCATGGGCTTTACAGCCTTAAATAAGACCCTTAACCTTATGCACTTCCTTTTCCAACTTGAAATCTTAACCTAGAGGAAAGCATGCTGACATCGTCTAAGCACGAGAGAATGTGGACATTTGAGAAGACCTGAAATAGTTAAAGGCAGGGCCAGACTTGGGAAAGGATTGCTGAGGCCACATGTTTTCCCAGTGTGTGACCTGCAGGCACACACCTGGGCACGGTCAGGTTACAGCTCACTTGTTTCCACCCCCAGGTCAGGCCCTGGTCGATGATAGACCCAGGACCCTCCTTAATTAAGTATACCAATCACCTAAAGCAACAAGACGTTATTAGGGAATATTGGATGTCAATCAGTCTCTCTTTAGACTTCCTTTCCCTTTAATTATTTCAAAAGAAAAACACTTTTTTTTTTAAAGTCAAAAATAACAAAAGCAAAGCCCTTTAAAGGAGTAGATATCTGTAAAGATTAAGTAATGACTGTCTGGACTTTTAACTGCCCTTATTTTCTTCTAAATTTGATGCTCTGTTGAATATAGGCAGCTCTGGATTATCTATTCCCACTCGTTTGTCCCGCCTGATGCCTCGTTTAGAAAATATCAATGAATAGTTACCATCTGGTTTCTTAAAGAAAATATCTGGAAATTCTTATTTGATTCTCTTTTACTTAGAATTATTTTGTTGTTGTTGTTGTTCCTTAAATCTAAGGAGCTAGAGCATATTTAAAAACATTGATGCTTCTTTCCTATTCCAGGAGTGGTTCAGAGAAGTCTCTAAATCACCAGTGGTTTTTGGGAATTTACCACATCCAAGAGAAGGAAGCGATGCTTTCAGTTATCCAATGGGAGCTGCAGGTGTGTGGGATGGGCTCACTAAAGCTAATAATTTGATAAGTCAAGTTTATAATCTACCTCATAAAAAAATGTGTCATGGGGATTTAAATATAATAGAGATTTTGCTTTCCATTACATCAGAAAGTAGAACTCAGAAGATAAACTAATGGAATTTTATTTTCTTAATTCAGTCACTATTAATCGATACACATTTTCTTTCTCCTCTCTTGTTTCATTTCGTAGATAGATTCTATCCAAATATTACTGAATGATGTTTACAATATCGAACTTAGAATATCACAACGTATTTTCTTATATGAACTTCTCATCAATCCTTGATATCTGTGTTGGTAATATTAATATCCCCATGAGGATACAAATATTCAGAGAAGTTAAGACTTGCTCAAGATCCACAGTGAAATCCACTCTACTATAAACTCAAAAAGTTCATTTTCTTGCTCCAAGTCCGCAAAAGTGAAGTCTGACTTCATTTTCTCCTGGACCAATCCTCTCAGTGCTTTATGCTTTCCTATAACTTTCTTCTAGGCATCTATTTACTTCTTATTCTTCAAGTGACCCCCAACCTGGCCTTATTGACTAAAATACTAAAACTCTGAATTATTACCATACGCCATCATTATTGACAGTTCCATTTCCCATTCTTTGTTCTTGCCCTCCTTACATGATAAAAATCTAACCTAAAAAACTTGATTGCACAAATATTACCATATGATAATAGCATAATTACCCAAGTCATGTTTTATATATTTTTTCAGTTCAGCCGAGTTCTCCTAGATAAAAATCTTAACCCAATGAATTTACTGGTGAGAACTGAAAACACAGGGGTTTGATAACCTAGATGAAATGGATTAATTCCTTGAAAGACACAGTATACCAAAATTCACTTAAGAAGAAATAGATGCTATGAATAGACATTTATCTGTTTAAAAAATTGAACCAATAATTAATAACCTTCTAAAACAGAAAGCACTATGAACAGATGGGTTCACTAGTGAAGTCTATCAAACAATTAAGGAAGAAATTTTACCAGTTCTCTACAATCTTTCAAAGTATAGAACCTGAATTAATACTTCCTAACTCATTCTATAAGACCAATATTTCTCTAATGCCAAATCCAGAAAGATACATTAGAAGAAAAGAAAATGACAGATTATCTCCCATGAGCATGAGTCCTCAACAAAATATTACCAAAAGTATAATAAGAATTATATACCGAAACCAAGTGGTATTGAACCCAGATATGCAAGACTAGTTCAACATAAAAATCAATTTTGTAATTCATCATATCAACAGACTAGAAAGAAAAATCATATGATTAAATAAATGCAGAAAAAGAATCTGAAAAAATTCAACACCCATTCATGATTAAAAACTTTCAGTAGGGCTTCCCTGGTGGCACAGTGGTTGAGAATCCGCCTGCTGATGCAGGGGACACGGGTTCGTGCCCCAGTCCGGGAAGATCCCACATGCCGCGGAGTGGCTGGGCCCATGAGCCATGGCCGCTGAGCCTGCGCGTCCGGAGCCTGTGCTCCGCAAAGGGAGAGGCCACAACAGTGAGAGGCCCACGCACTGCAAAAAAAAAA
>NC_041224.1:80220380-80278990 GCF_002837175.3 Physeter macrocephalus
CCGCAAAGGGAGAGCCCAAAACAGTAGAGGCCCCGTGTACAGCGAAAAAAAAAAAAAAAAAAAAAAAAACTTTCAGTAAACAAGGAATAGAGGGAAACCTTCTCAATCTGATAAAGATTATCTACAAAAAACCTACAGCTAACATCATACTTAATGATGAGAAAGTGAAAAACTTCCCACTAAAATTAGGTAAAAGACAAGAATGTACTCTCTCACCACTTCTTTTCAACATCACACTGGAAATCCTTGCTAATTCAATAAGGCAAAAAAAAAAGGAATAAAAGATATACAGATTGGGAAGGAAGATATAAAACTTTGTTTTGCATATAGCATGACTATTTGTAGAAAATCAGAAAAAACCAACAATAACAACAAAAAAACAAAACAAACAAAAAAATTCTGGAACTAGTTAGCAATTATAGCAAAATTACAAAATACACATTAATATGCAAATTTCAATTGCTTTTCTATGTACCAATAAGAACAAGTGGAATTTGAACTTAAAAACACAATGCCATTTACATTAGCATCCTCTAAAATAAAGTACTTAGTTATAAATTTAACAAAATGCATACAAGATCTGTATGATGAAAACTGCAAAACTTTGATGAATAAAATTTCAAAAAACCTAAATAAATGGAGATGAATTTCATGTTCATAGATAGGAAGAATTGACATTGTCAAGATTCCAATTCTTCCCAACTTTATCTGTAGATTCAATGAAATCCTAATCAAAATCACAGTGCATTATTTTGTAGCTACTGGCAACTAATTCTAAAGTTTATATAGAGGGAGAAAAGACCCAGAATAGCCACAAAATATTGAAGGAGAAGAACAAAGTTGGAGGACTGATGCTACCCAACTTGAAGATTTACAATAAAGCTACAGTAATCAACACAGTGTGGTTTTGGAAAAAAAAAAAAAGAAAGAAAAAAAAAGATGAAAGGAACAAAATAGAGAGCCCAGAAATAGACTCCCAATAAATATAGTCAACTGATCTTTGACAAAGTAGCAAAGGCAATACAATGGCACAAAGAAAGTCTCCTCAACAAGTGATGCTGAAAAAACTGGACAGCCACATGCAAAAATATGCATCTAGACACAGACATTACACCCTTCACAAAAATTAACTCAAAATGGACCATAGACCTAAATGTAAAATGCAAAACTGTACAACTCCTCGAAGATAATATAGGAGAAAACCTAGATGACATTGGGTGTTGTGATGGCTTTTTAAGTACAATGCCAAAGATACAACTCATTATCATTAAAAGCTGGACCTCATTAAAATTAAAATCTCCTGCTCTGTGAGAAACAATCTCAAGAGAATTAGAAGAAAAGCCATAGATTGGGAGAATATATTTGCAAAAGACACATCTGGTGAAAGATTTATCCAAAATATACAAAGAAGTATATATTTAACTTACATACTTTATTTATTTATTTATTTTAAATAGAAATATAGTTGATTTACAATATTATTAATTTCAGATGTACAGCATAGTGATTCAGTATTTTATAGATTATATCCCATTTATTTAATTTGGTTTTTTTAAAGATTCTTTTTTATTTGGACCATTTTAAAAGTCTTTATTGAATTTGTTATAGTATTGCTTCTGTTTTATATTTTTTGGTTTTTGGCCACGAGGCACCTGGGATCTTAGCTCCCCAACCAGGGATCAAACCCTCACCTCCTGCACTGGAAAATGAAGTCTTAACCACTGGACCACCAGGGAAGTCCCATATACCCCATTTAAAGTTATTACAAAATAATGTCTATAATTCCTGGTGCTGTACAATATATCCTTGTTGATTATTTATTTTATACATAGTAGTTTGTATCTCTTAATTCCCTAACCCTATCTTGCCCCCCACTTCCCTCTCCCCACTGGTAACCTCTAGTTTGTTCTTATATCTTTGAGTCTGTTTCCTTTTTGTTATTTTCACTAATTTGTTTTATTTTTTAGATTACACATACAAATGATAGCTACAGTATTTGTCTTTGTCTTATTTCACTAAGCATAATACTCTCTAGGTCCACCATGTTGTTGCAAATGGCATTATTTCATTCTTCTTTATGGCTGAGTAGTATTCTATTGTGTATATATATATATATATATATATATATATATATACCCCACATCTTCTTTATCCATTTATCTTTTTATGGACACTTGGGTTGTTTCCATATATTGGCTATTGTAAATAGTGCTGCTATGAACATTGCATTACATGTATTTTTTCCAGTTAGTATTTTCATTTTGGGGAGATATATACCTAGGAGTGAAATTACTGGATTGTATTGTAGTTTTATTTTTCATTTTTTGAGGAATCTCCATACAGTTTTCTACAGCAGCAGCACAAATTTAAAGTCCCACCAACAGTGTACAAGGGTTCCCTTTTCTCCATATCCTCAGGAACAGTTGTTATTTGTGGAATTTTTGATGATAGCCATTCTGATAGGTGTGAAGTGATATCTTGTTATTTTGATTTTCATTTATCTAATAATTAATGATGTTGAGCATCTTTTTATGTGCCTGTTAACCATCTGTATGTCATTTTTGGAAAAATATCTATTCAGGTCTTTTGCCAAATTTTTAAAAGGGTTGTTTGTTTCTGTGATACTGAGTTGTAGGAGCTGTTTATATATTTTGGATATTAACTCATTGTTGGTCTTATCATTTGCAAATATTTTTTCCCATTCATTATGTTGTCTTTGTTTTGTTGATAATTTCCTTTGCTGTGCAAAAGGTTTTAAGTTTAATTAGTCCCATTTTTATAATTTTGCTTTTATATCTTTTGCCTTATGAGACAAACAAATATTGTTAAAATTTATATCAAAGAGTGTTCTGCCTATATTCTTTTCTAGGAGTTTACAGTTTCAGGTCTTACATTTAGATCTTTAATTCATTTTGAGTTTATTTTTGTACATGGTATGAGGAAATGTTCTAATATCATTCTTTTACATGTTGCTGTACAGTTTTTCCAGCACCAGTTATTGAAAAGACTGTATTTTCTCCATCGTGTATTCTTGCCTTCTTTTTCATGGATTAATTGACCATAGGTATGTGGGTTTATTTCTGGGCTCTCTATTCTGTTCCATTGATCTATATTCTGTTTTTGTGCCAGTACCATTCTGTTTTGATTACTGTAACTTTTTAGTACAGTCTGAAGTCAGGGAGCATGATATCTCCAACTTTGTTCTCTTTTCTCAAGATCACTTTGGGATTCAGGGCCTTTTTTGTTTCTATATAAAATTTAGGATTACTTGTTCTAGTTCCGTGAAAAATGTCATGGGTATTTTGATATGGATTGAATTAAATCTGTAGATTGTTTTGGGTAGTATGGACTTTTTAATTCTTCCAGTCCAATAACACAGGATTTCTTTCCATTTCTTCATTGACCCATTGGTTTTTTACAAGCATGCCGTTTAGTCTCCACATGTTTGTGTTTTCCTGTTTTTCTTTCTGTAATTGATTCCTAGCTTTATACCATTGTGGTTAGAAAAAATGTTTGATATAGTTTCTATCCTCTTAAATGTAAGGCTTGTTTTGTGGCCTTGCACATGATCTATCCTGCAGAAAATTCCATGTGCACTTGAAAAGAATGTGCTTTCTGCTATTTGTTTTTGGATATAATGTCCTGTGGATATTTATTAAGTCCAATTGGTCTATTGTGTCACTCATGACCACTGTTGCCTTATTGACTTCCTGTTTGGATGATCTGTCCATTGATGTAAGTGGGGCTTTCTCTCACTCTTTCAATTGAGACCAGTTACTCTGTCTTCTCATTTTGCTTAACTTTCTCTATCTCTATGAATTTTGGTGAATCAGTTATATATTGCAGTCTTGGAGGGGTGTCCTTATAGGGGAGCATCCCTGGACAGACTGCTTGTGCTCAGTGCCTTTTGTTGTAGAGCCAGATGTGACCTAGATGCAAGTTATGTCTTTCCTTAGGGTATACTGTCAGCTATCACTTTGGTAGGAGGCAGGACTGGAGAAGGAGAGTCTAGGGCTGAAGACAGGTATTCCCTTATGCTCAGGGGCTGTCATGACCCCATTGGGGGGTGGGGCTGGACCCCTAGTTGCTGGGGCAGACATCCTGAGAATTTGTTCTGAGCTAGCTCTCTTCCCTTTAAGTGTGTGTTTTCCTCTTTCCCAGCACTGGGACACTTTCTGCAGAGAGCAGCAATGCTGAAGCAAGTGGGGTCCATTCAGGCTCTCAACTCATGACTGGGCATGAGCTACACCTGGTCAGCTTCAAAGAGAAGTCTGAGCTACCTCCAATGCATTGCCTGTGCAGGTGCCAGTGATTGTTGCCCTTGTGCTACTCAAACAAAACCTCAGGTCCAAGTCTTTGTCCCTCACAGCTGATCTCTCTCCCCAGCCTCTGCCACCCCCTGCCCTGTTGTGGAGCCACACCCCAGGGCAGGTGGGATCCATGTGGGCTCTTGGTATGTATCATGAATTGGGGCAAAGCCTGTGGTGGACCAGCTGCCATCAGAGTTCCAGAGTGCTTCTTATGCATTACCTGAGTAAATGCCACCAATGTCCACCCCCACCCCACCCAGATGCGTCCTCGGATCTGAGTCACCTCTGCATCCCATGGCTACGCTCTCTCCTTGGTTGTGGCAGCCCTAGGCCCAGTGCAAAGCTGCAGTGTGGAGTTAAGTGGAGCTGGAACATTTGCCCAGCTCAGGCTGAGGCATGTGCCAGGGCAGTCATGGGAAAGCAGGCAACAACTAGACCAGTCTCAACCTGACCTCTCTGCTCTGCCTTGGGGCACGCTAATGTTCATGTGTTATTCATCAGTGGAGTCTAGGCTTCCCATAGTTCTCTTATTAGTCCCAGAAGCCCTCCAACTCGACAAGGGCATCACCTTCCCTGTGTAGGCCACCACAGTTGGAGCACCCAATAAGTGGCTTGAACTTCTCACTCCCCAGAGTGAATCTCTGCCCATATAATCTCCATTTTCCTCTGAGTCTCCTCCCAGGGGCATGGGCCCTGATCTGATCCCTTCTCTTCCTTTCCTACCTGATTCTGTTTAAATGTTTCTTACAGCCTTGGTTGTACATGAGTCTTTCTACCAGTTTCCAGTTAGTTTTCAGTAAGGATTTTTCCACGTGTGGATGTATTTTTGATGTGTTCATGGGGGGAGCTGAGTTCATGTCTTCTTATTCCACCATCTTGATCAATATCCCAAAATACACAAACAACTCTTAAAACTCAACAATAAGAAAACAAACAACTGATTTAAAAAATGAGCCAAAGGATGCTTCACATCATGTCATCAGGGAAATGCAAATTAAAACAATAACAAGAAAAAAACTGCATACCTGTTAGAATAGCCAAAATCCAGAGAACTGACAACACCAAATGATGGTAAGGATGGAGGACAACAGGAACTTGAGTACATTGCTGATGGGAATGCAAAATGGAACAGCCACTTTGGAAGACATTTTAGCAGTTTCTCATAAAACTAAATATACTCTTACCATATAATCCAGGAACTGCACTCCTAGTTGTTTATCCAAAGGACCTGAAAATTTATGTCCATGCAAAAAGCTGAATACAGATGTTTAGAGCAGTTTTCTTCACCACTGCCAAAACTTGGAAGGAACAAAGATGCCCTTCAGTAGGTAAATTATGGTACATCTGGAAAATGGAATACTATACAATGCTAAAAAGAAATGAGCTATCGACCCATGAAAAGACATGGAGGAACCTTACATGCATATTACTAGGTGAAAGAAGCCAATACGTAAAGACTACATACTGTGTAATTCCAACTATATGACATTCTGGAAAAAACAAAACTATGGAGAAAATAAAAAGATCAGTGGTTATGGGGGTGGTTCAGAAGAGTAGGATGAATAGGCAAAGCACAGTATTTTTCAGGCAGTGAAAATATTCTGTATGATGTTATAATAATGGATATATGTCATGAGAGATTTATCCAAACTCACAGAAAGTACATCACCAAGTGTGAACCCTAAGGTAGACAATGAACTTTTGATAATTATGATGTGTCAGTGTAGGTTCATCCTTAGTGAAAGAATGTACCATTCTGGTGAGTAATGTTGATAATAGGGGAAGCCATACATGTATAGGTTAAGGGAAATCTCTTTACTTTCCTCTCAATTTGGTTGTCAATCTAAAACTTCTCTTAAAACCAAATTCTTTAAAATTAAAAAAATAATAATTATCTACTATTAGAATTATTTTATTATCTTCTCCAAAACTTGAGAGGAGAAAGAAAGCTAGCCCCTTGGTTTCTGGCTGGTTTATCTTCTCTTACAACTTCATGCTCCTTCTGCAGTGTAAAGCCTTTCCCACCACATGTGTGGACACCCAGCCTGCTCCTTCCAATTCTGTCTACCTCCAACCACTGAGGATGACAGTGAGAGAGGCTAGTCATGTGTGAGGGCAGAGAGTATATGGGAAATCTCTTTACCTTCTTCTCAATATTTTTGTAAACCCAAAACTGCTCTGAAAAAGTAGATTTAGAAAAAACGCAAAATGGTAGATTAACAAGAAAATACTGTTTGGAATCCCAGACAATGAATGATTTAGGTAGACATCCATCTAACCTGCATACATGGGAGAAGTTCTGCCCATGTATGAAGACTGACATTGAGATCAAATTTGGCAAATAAGCACTACTCACTGTCAATGTGTGCATCTCCATAAAAGTAACATAATGCAGTAATGAAATTAAGGTTTCCCTTGTAGGAGATGATGTAGTTCATGGGAAGAATGTCCAGCATTTGTGTCAAAAAGGTATGCGTTTGAGTCCCGTCCTTTATAAGTGATGTGACCTTGGGCATGCTTACTTTTTTTTTTTTTTTTTTTTTTTTTTTTTGGTACGCAGGCCTCTCCCATTGCGGAGCACAGGCTCTGGATGTGCAGGCTCAGTGGCCATAGCTCACGGGCCCAGCCTCTCCACGGCATGTGGGATCTTCCCAGACCAGGGCACGAACCCATGTCCCCTGCATCGGCAGACGGATTCTCAACCACTGAGCCACCAGGGAAGCCCATGCTTACATTTTTATATCTCAGATTCTTCATCTAAAAAAAGATGCATCTGTCATACAGTGAGGATGTAAATATTTTTAAAAATGTAACCACATGTGGTGATGGATGTTAAGACATATGTGGTAATCATTTTGTAATATACACATATATCAAATCATAATGCTGTACACCTGAAACTAATATAATTTTATATGTCAATTATATTTCAATAAGAATGTCTTTAGATCCCATAGTTTTATTTTAGCTCATCTCCTGGCACACAGTAGGCTATCAAAAACCGGGTGGCTTCTAGCCATAGGGGGAAAAAAATGTTTATGAGATTGCTAGGTCTTATACCCTTGACAAGAAGGATAAATTTGAATAAAACATTGAGTACATGAATTGAACACACCAAGTTCAGACAATCAGAGACTAAATATTTTCTGGAAGATGAGGGTTTTCCCTAGGGTAAGTAATTTTACAGACAGGGAATGACAACAAGCCAACTGCTCTATAAGAGAGATGTTAGGTTTGTTGCCTGAAAAATTAGTACTGTAGCTTCAAATTAGGCTCACTACATTTAAAGTAAAGTTGACTTTAAATCTTTCTTAATCCTTACAGTAAAAGTTACAGTTTCAGGGAACAGTTTCTTTCTATTAAAGTCTAAGCTTCACTGGCATAATTAAGACTCATTTAAAGTAGAATTAATTTTGGCATGTGGCAGAGAGGTCGTAGTTAATTCCTATTCCTTATTACCTCGTAACCTTGGATATGTCAAGATGTGTACCTGGGATGGAGCAACAAGGCCAGGTTTTCTTCACTCACTTTGTAAATGTATCTTTTCTCAGGCTTGGGCTTTCCCTCAAGAGTTCAGCCACTGAATTGCTGTACCCCATGCCTAGTCTTGGTAATTTACAGAATTATCTAACTACGACACTGGATGGATCCTCAGAGGTCATGGAGCCCAACTGCCCTCCAAGTATAGAATCTCTCGACGTCTACAGAAAACCTCTTGAGGTGGGATATAGGGATATTTATGCAAATTTATTTCTCTCAACCCAGGGTGGCACTCCTTCTAGGCAGCTGCTTTAAGTCCTGCTTTCTTTCTGTGACATTAGGAATTACCTAAAGCAAACCTAAAGCAATAAATAGCCCTTACACCTAAGAATAGCAGTAGGATGGGTTGGGAAATGACTTTCTAGAAGAAGAAAATTTAAATTAATGATTTTTTTTGGCTAAATACAAGCTGAATGAATCTCATTTGATTAATTTAAAAAATCAATGAATAATTTGCTATTTTATCTGAAACACAAATAAGCAAATAAACTTGACATTCTAGGTAGTAGAACTTTTCAAGTTATTGAAATCTTATTTTAGTTTATTCTTTTAAAATTATTTATTTATTTGTAAACATTTTTATTATTTAACACATGTTAAATAATTAATTTAGAAAGCACAGAAAACAGCAAAGAAGAAATAAAATTTATCCATTATCCTTCCACCCACTCAGAATTAGGTATCATTAATATTATGGATTTCTTTCTAATCTTCCTTGCATGTGTTTGTGGGTGCATATTGGTTTCATAGAATTAGGGACATATCATGTTGTATATGTTACTGCTTTTTTCATCAAAAGTAATTTCATGCATATGTCTTAATACCATTTAATATAATGAAGGAGGCTACCATAGGGTAAATATTATTCAAAATAAAAATATATCTCACCCAACTCCTATTATATAGCAATAGTAACATTTCACATCAAATGGGAGAAGTTGGATTATTAAACATTGGAGATGAAAACCTTTGTCAGAGGTGGGAGTAGAGTTAGGTTCCTAATTCACAAAATACACAAAAATAAATCACTGACAGTTATGGTTAATTGAAATGTAAACATTGTCTAAACATACAGTAAAGCATACAGCAAAGAACTGTTAAATTATAATTTAAAGAATTTCTGTTTAACAATAATATACAATTTTACTCAAATTGCAAAAACTATTTGCAACATTTATAATACTCGATATATGTAAACATGTAATATATAAATATAAGTAACATGAAAACAACTACAATTAGAAAAAGATGAGCACTCTAAAGAAAAATGTGTAAGTCACATTAAGAGGCAAATTTCAGAAAAGAGAATACAAAATATTCAACTTCATTAGTCATCAAAGATGTGCCCCTTACATGTCACTTTTTATTCTTTATTGATTTAATTTTTCTTCCAATCAAATCACTATAGATATAGATAATATTTTTATATTGTGTATTTTCCCCTCAATCCAGTATAAATAGTGTTGTTGCCTTTTTAATCACTGTTGTATATTCCCAGTAACAGGCCCGTACTAAATATATGTAGTAGTTAACTACTGCTGCATAACAAATAATCTCAAATTTTCAGTGGGGTATAGCAATAAGCATTTACTTTTTGTTCATGAGTTTCTAAGTCAGCTAGGATGGTTCAGCTTCATTTTGCAAGTTGGGTGGAGTAGCTGTACTCCATCTGCCACTTATCCTCCTCCTGGACCAGCAGGATGGGAGGGCCATGTGCCTCTTTGAAGAATGGCATAAATACAAGAAAGCATAACCAGCCACAAAATCTCACTTTAAATTCCTCTTACATCATATCTTCTACCTTCACATTGCCCAAAGAAAGTTACTCTGTGAAGCCCAAAGTAAAGAAAAGGAAGTATACTGCCTTCGTTAAAAAAAAAAACAACTCTACTACCTTTTGTAAAAGTATACTGCAAAGGTATATAGCAGAGAGTGCAGATATAGATAGGATAAAGAATTGGGCCCAATAATCCTCCCCAGTATTATATATATTTATGTATACATATCTAATATTGATATATGTAATATTGATATATATTTATATAAAACTTAAGACAAAAAGAAGATATTACTCCCATCTGTTATTTTTATTGTACTTAATTACAATAGGCAATGTTAATGAGAATATGGAAACTCAATGTTAGGAATATGGCTAAACACCCTTTGGCCCTGTAGCTCATTTGCATGAAGTTAACATTTCAGGTATAACCAGAGGCACTCAAAAAGTACTTCTGTGATTGTTCATTGCAATATTATTTATATTAGAGAAAAATTGGAATCAACCTCCTCTTATTCTGAGACAGCACTTTCTTTTCTTACTGTATTTAATTTGACCTAGCACAGCCAACATTTCTCATTATTGCATACGATGGCTTGCAACTTTGGCCAAATAAGAGAAATGCATTTTTTTCCAATGAAATCTACTACAACTATTTGAGTTTATTAATTAAAAAATCATTTATTTACTGTCTACTGAGTTTTAGGAATGAAATAGTCATCTTCCTTCTACCCCTGAATTGCTCAGATAAACAGCAGAAGTCTTTGGAGAGAGTGTGTGTATAAAAATCATGAACAGATAAAAAGGTGCACTGATGGATAGATACAAATTCTTTATATTAAGAGGTCCAGATAAAAGACAACTGACTCAGCTGGAAGAATCGGGACAGATCCCTCAAGGAGCAAGAGTTAGAATCTAGGCCTTGCTTGTAAATATGATAAGAATGAGAAAAGCTTAGCAAGGGTTAATCAGTAATGGGAGCTTTGAAAATGCCAAGATTACTTTAAAATCTGTACTCATGGCATTTGATTGACATTGCTCTCCACTTCAGGGGAGAAAAAGGGGTGTTCTTCTCTAGGTCCAAAGCCTCTGGAAAAAATGGGATGTCAGCTTTGTTAAGTGACACTGAAAGGGGACAGCTTACCAGATAAGCTGTGGAGGGCCTAAGTTCACTTCTTATTCTGGCTTCTGGCTCTAGGTCCTAGCTTTAATTTCTATTGTACTGTCCCAAATGAAATTTGGTAGGGGAGCGAGGGAAGGAAAGTTCATTCACTTATCAGGGTTGGTGGAAAAAATAAACTAATTATAATTTAATAGTCTTCTTTATTTCATAATATCCAAAATATGAACTCGTAGAAAACATTGGTACCAAAAGGTCATTGTTAAAAGCAGAAGTCTGTCAAGTAGGTGGCAAAGACTCTGGGAGACTCATATGTTTTATATTGTATTTGTTCTTTTGTTTATCCAGGTATTAATTTGTTTAACAAATATTGCAACACATATTGGAAAGCTTGACTCCTTATTTTCTTTTAGATGGTTTAGGATCATAAACAAATTGCTTAGGATCCATTAACACCAGATAAACATTCACAGGGAGGGTGGTAAGCCATCTTCAAATCAAAGCCCATCCATGCCCTTAATTGGTTAGCAACACTGCATTTAAGACACAGGAGTCTGCGCTTCAATCTCTATCAAACAGGATTCAAAAGACCAAGACAGGAATCCAGTGCTTTAGAAATAGTTTTTCTGTCCTAAAAATACAAACAATTGAGCCAAGCAACTCACCACTTGTTTTGATTAATTTTGAGTAAAAATGGGCTTCGAGTCATCAGGCTGGGACCCCTGATTTGAGCAGCATCAGCGAAAAGAAACTCATCTTTATCTGGAATTAACTACAAATTCAATTAGAATAAAAATCTTAGCCCACCTCGTGGAAAAGATTTTACACAAAGCAAACCAGATGTTTCAACAGCATTGAGAGTACTTTGCCCAGCAGTATAAGGAATTTTCCATCTTGTAAGCCCAATCACTGGTGAAAGTTACACAGCTCCAGCTTCCCTAGCACACAAAACAGCTTCCATTTCCCATGCTCCTTTAATTAGATTTACTTCTTTAACCAAAATAGTATTGGGTTGAAAGAATGGGAGGAGAGGAAGGACTTTACTTAATACTGTGTTAGCAAGTTTAGAAAAGATTGAAGAGTAAGAGGTTGAAGTCTATTTGGAGATTCTCTCCCAGATGAAGCATTTCTTATTTACTGTGAGTTTATTCCATTGGAAAAAAGTAGTAATAAAATTAATCACTAGAGGTTATAGTAAGATCACACCTTAGTTCTATTTTCAGCTTCGAATAGATTATAGAACAATGGAGCATAAATGGAAAATAGAAGAGATTTAGAACAGACACAGATGTTATGTAGCATTTTGTTTCACATGAGGATAATAAATGTACAGAAAGACCTGTGAGACAAGGTTGTGAAGGAAAACACAACAGGATCACTCATACCACATGTGGGAAATAGCACTCAAGTGAAAGGGATCCAGGTGGGCTTAAATGACCTCTGCTTGGTTTCTGGAGATGTCTTAACTCTGCATTTTTTAAGCCTGTCTTTGTATTTGGTGAACAAGAATAGTGAGAGAGCCTGAGAGACAAAGGTAAGCTTGTGCAAAGAAGTAGCAGTGAATTATAAAAGCTAAAATACAAGTGACCATTCACTCTTTTATAGTTACGTCTGTCACAGTGTTAGACAAAACCAACCCACATGTGGCTTAGTTTCGACTTCTTTCCATACTGCAGTGTTCAAATGTGTCATATCTTTGGACCTTTCTCATTGTGATTACGAGGGTCTCCTAACAGCTATTTCTAGTCCTCTTAACCCTTTTTGGGGACTAATTCACCCCTCAAAATGCACTAAGAGGGAGTTTCCTAAAATAAAAATCTGGTTGTGAAAGTCTCTTGTTTTAAAATGGTGTAGGCTCCCCATCTTAAGGAACAATACCCTAGTCCTTTATTTTTTTTATAAGACCTCCTCCTCTTTCCTGGACCATTTCCCGTTGCATGTTGTCACTCTCAATCCACTTCCCATGAATATGTTAAACCCTTCCTCATCTTTGTCCATTCAATGTATTTTTAAAATTATTTATTTAACACCTCCTATGTGCCAGGCACTTTTATAGTCATTGGGAGTGGAGTGATAAACAAACCAGAGGTGAAGTCTCTGACCTCATGGGTCCATCTTCTAATGGGGGAATAAGAACCATAAACACACCAGCCAATAAGTACAAACGCAGATGGTGACGAGTACTATGAATAAAAGTAAAGAAGTGAAAGAAAATAAAGAGTGATGCTTAAGTAGGGTTGTAAATGAAGGTGACATTGGAGTTGGTGAAATCAGGTGAGGGAGGGAGAGGAGGGGATGGCTGCAGCCTGGGCACCACTTTAGATCATGCAGGACTTTGGAGGTGGGGACCAGCCATTGACACTTTTTAAAAACTCTCTAGGGTATTCTAATGCTCAGCTAAGAAATGTGGTATCAAACCAAGGCAGGGGATTTTGTTTTAACTCTGACATGGGATGTCACTGAGTGAAGAAATGGCATGAACTTACTTATGTGTTCTCTTCCCTTGATTTCTGAGAAAAGATTGTGGAAGGCAAGCATGGAAGCAGCAGACTAAACAGGAAGCCATTTCACTTGACCTGAGGAGAAAGAAGTTCTAGACTAGGACTAGTCCAAAGTATTGGACTAGGAGGGTAATATTTGATATAGTGATAAACCATGTGGTCAGGTGTGAGCTATATGCTGCAAGTGGAGTCCACAGGGTATCATTATGATTATGCATAATATTCCTTGTCCCTAGAATGCTATGTTCACTTCTACACATTTGTTAAATTTCATCAGAACAGTTCCTTGCATTCTCCAGCACAGGAGTTTGTTCCATACCTGTCCCCTGCAGATGTCTGAGTTTTCCAATTTCTCTCTGAAGGGTTTCCTTCTCTGTGTTCTCAAGGTAACTTCATGCTTCTGTTGTGTCATAAACACTATCCCCATTAGGATCATTTTCATATGTGTCTCTCCAGATTACATTTTACTCATCTTCATATCCCTGATGTTTAGCACAGAGCCTTGCAATTAGTGGGTGTTAGGTCATTGTTGAATAGGTAATGAAATGAATTAATGAATGAATAAACAAATGAGTAAATAAATATTCATTGATTAGCTCTAGTAGTTATCTGGTAGTATCTTTAGGATTCTGTATGTATAGTATCATGTCATCTGCAAAGAGTGAAAGCTTTCTTCTTTTCCAATTTGGATTCCTTTTATTTCTTTTTTCTTCTCTGATTGCTGTGGCTAAAACTTCCAATACTACGTTGAATAATAGTGGTGATACTGGGCAACCTTGTCTTGTTCCTGATCTTACAGGAAATAGTTTCAGTTTTTCACCATTGAGAATGATGTTGGCTCTGGGTTTTTCATATATGGCCTTTATTACGTTGAAGTAAGGTCCTTCTATGCCTATTTTCTGGAGGGTTTTTATCATAAATGGGTGTTGAATTTTTTTTTTTTTTTTTTTTTTTTTTCGGTACGCGGGCCTCTCACTGTTGTGGCCTCTCCTATGTGGAGCACAGGCTCTGGACATGCAGGCTTAGCGGCCATGGCTCATGGACCCAGTCGCTCTGTGGCATATGGGATCCTCCCAGACTGGGGCACAAACCCGCGTCCTCCACATCGGCAGGCGAACTCTCAACCACTGCACCACCAGGGAAGCCCGGGTGTTGAATTTTGTCAGGAGCTTTTTTGCATCTATTGAGATGATCATATGGATTTTCTCCTTCAATTTGTTGATATGGTGTATCACATTGATTGATTTGCCTGTATTGAAGAATCCTTGCATTCATAGGATAAACCCTACTTGATCATGGTGTATGATACTTTAAACGTGCTGTTGGATTCTGTTTGCTAGTATTTGGTTGAGGATTTTTGCATCTATGTTCATCAGTGATAATGGCCTGTAGTTTTCTTCCTTTGTGATATCTTTGTCTGCTTTTGGGATCAGGGTGATGGTGCCACATAACATGAGTATGAGAGTGTTCTTCCCTCTGCTATATTTTGGAGGAGTTTGAGAAGGATAGCTGTGAACTCTTCTCTAAATGTTTGATAGAATTCACCTGTGAAGCCATCTGGTCCTGGGCTTTTGTTGGAATATTTTCAATCACAGTCTCAATTTCGGTGCTTGTGATTGGTCTGTTTATATTTTCTATTTCTTCCTGGTTTAGTCTCAGAAGGTTGTGCTTTTCTAAGTATTTGTCCATTTCTTCCAGGTTGTCCATTTTGTTGGCATATAGTTGCTTGTAGTAATCTCTCATGATGCTTTGTATGTCTACAGTGTCACTTGTTACTTCTTTTTCATTTCTAATTCTATTGATTTGAGTCTTCTCCCCTTTCTGCAGTGTCAGTTATTAATTCTCCTTTTTCATTTCTAATTCTTTTGACTTGAGTCTTCTCCCTTTTTTTCTTGATCCATCTGGCTAATGGTGTATCAATTTTGTTTATCTTCTCAATGAACCAGCTTTTAGTTTTTTTGATCTTTGCTATTGTTTCCTTCCTTTTTCATTTATTTCTCATCTGATCTTTATGATTTCTTTCCTTCTGCTAACTTTGTTTTTTTTTTGTTCTTCTTTCTCTAATTGCTTTAGGTGTAAGGTTAGGTTGTTTATTTGAGATTTTTCTTGTTTCTTGAGATAGGACTGTATTGCAATAAACTTCCCTCTTACTGCTGTTTTTGCTGCATCCCATAGGTTTTGGGTCGTCCTGTTTTCATTGTCATGTGTTTCTAGGAATTTTTTGATTTCCTCTTTGGTTTCTTCAGTGATTTCTTGGTTATTTAGTAGTGTATTGTTTATCTTCCATGTGTTTCTATTTTTTACAGATATTTTCCTGTAATTGATATCTACTCTCATAGTGTTGTGGTCGGAAAAGATACTTGATTCAACCTCAATGTTCTTAAATTTAACAAGGCTTGATTTGTGACACATGATATAATGTATCCTGGAGAACGTTCCATGATTATTTGAGAAGAAAGTGTGTTCTGTTGTTTTTGGTTGGAATATCCTATAAATATCAATTAAGTCCATCTTGTTTAATGTATCATTTAAAGCTGTGTTTTCTTATTTATTTTTATTTTGGATGATCTGTCCATTGGTGAAAGTGGGATGTTAAAGTCCCCTACTATGATTGTGTTACTGTCGATTTCCCCTTTTACGGCTGTTAGCATTTGCCTTACGTATCGAGGTGCTCCTCTGTTGGGTGCATAAATATTTACAATTGTTATATCTTCTTCATGGATCGATCCCTTAATCATTATGTAGTGTCCTTCTTTGTCTCTTGTAATAGTCTTTATTTTAAAGTCTATTTTGTCTGATATGAGAATCGCTACTCCAGCTTTCTTTTGATTTCCATTTGCATGGAATATCCTTTTACAACCCCTCACTTTCATTCTGTATGTGTCCCTAGGTCTGAAGTGGGTCTCTTGTAGACAGCATATATGTGGGTCTTGTTTTTGTATCCATTCAGCTAGTCTATTGGTTGGAGTATTTAATCCATTTACATTCAAGGTAATTATTGATACGTATGTTCCTATTACCATTTTCTTAATTGTTTTTGGTTTGTTATTTTAGATCTTTTCTTTCTCTTCTGTTCCCAACTTAGAGAAGTTCCTTTAACATTTGTTGTAGAGGTGGTTTGGTGGTGCTGAATTCTGTTAGCTTTTGCTTGTCTGTAAAGATTTTAATTTCTCTGTCGAATCTGAATGAGATCCTTGCTGTGTAGAGTAATCTTGGTTGTATGTTTTTCCCTTTTATCACTTTAAATATGTTCTATCACTCCTTTGTGGCTTGCAGAGTTTCTGCTGAAAGATCAGCTGTTAACCTTATGGGGATTCCCTTTTATGTTATTTGTTGTTTTTTCCTTGTTGCTTTTAATATTTTTTCTTTGTATTTAATTTTTGATAGCTTGATTAATATGTGTCTTTGTGTGTTTCTCCTTGGATTAATCCTGTATGGGACTCTCTGTGCTTCCTGCACTTGATTGAGTATTTCCTTTCCCATATTAGGGATGTTTTCAAGGATAATTTCTTCAAATATTTTCTCAGTCCCTTTCTTTATCTCTTCTTCTTCTGGGACCCTTATAATTCCAATGTTTAATGTTGCATTTAATGTGCATTTAATGTTGCCCCAGAGGTCTCTGAGACTGTCCTCCATTCTTTTCATTCTTTTTTCTTTATTCTGCTCTGCAGTAGTTATTTCCACTATTTTATCTTCCAGGTCACTTATCCGTTCTTCTGCCTCAGTTATTCTGCATTTGATCCCTTCTAGAGAATTCTTAATTTCATTTATTGTGTTTTTCATCATTGTTTGTTTGCTTTTTAGTTCTTCTAGGTCCTTGTTAAAAGTTTATCGTATTTTCTCCGTTCTATTTCCAAGATTTTGGATTATCTTTACTATCACTACTCTGAATTCTCCTTCAGGTAGACTGCCTATTTCATCTTCAGTTGTTTGGTCTGGTGGGTTTTTACCTTGCTCTTTCATCTGATGTGTGTTTCTTTGTCTTCTCATTTTGCTTAATTTATAGTGTTTGGGGTCTCCTTTTAGCAGACTGGAAGTTCATAGTTCCCATTGTTTTTGGTGTCTGCCCCCAGTGGCTAAGGTTGGTTCAGTGGGTTGTGCAAGCTTCCTGGTGGACGTGTCTAGTACCTGTGTTCTGGTGAATGAGGCTGTGTCTTGTCTTTCTGGTGGGCAGGACTACATCTGGTGGTGTGTTTTGCAGTGTCTGTGACCTTATTGTGATTTTAGGCAGCCTTTCTGCCTATGGGTGGGATTGTGTTACTGTCTTGCTAGTTGTTTGGCATAGGGTATCCAGCATTATAGATTGCTGGTCATTGAGTGGAGCTAGGTCTTAATGTTGAGATGGAGATCTCTGGGAGAGCTTTTGCCATTTGATATTATGTGGACATGGGAGGTCTCTGGTGGACCAGTGTCCTGAACTCACCTCTCCCACCTCAGAGGCAGAGGCCTGACACCCAACCAGAGCACTAAGAAATTGTCAGCCAGATGGCTCAGAAGAAAAGTGAGAAAAAAGAAAGAAATAAAAATAAAATAACGTTATTAAAATAAAAAATAATTATTAATAAAAAATTTAAAAGTAATAAAAAAAGAAGCAAAAAAGAAAGAAGAGAGCAACTAAACCAAAAAACAAATCCACCAATGAAAATAAACACTAAAAACTATACAGACAACCCTCAGAATGGGAGAAAATATTTGCAAATGAAGCAACTGACACACTCTTGCACTGCTGGTGGGAATGTGAATTGCTACAGCCACTATGGAGAACAGTATAGAGATTCCTTAAAAAACTACAAATAGAACTACCATATGACCCAGCAATACCACTACTGGGCATATACCCTGAGAAAACCATAATTCAAAAAGAGTCATGTACCAAAATGTTCGGTACAGCTCTATTTACAATAGCCAGGAGATGGAAGCAACCTAAGTGTCCATCATCGGATGAATGGATAAAGAAGATGTGGCACATATATACAATGCAATATTACTCAGCCATAAAAAGAAATGAAATTGAGTTATTTGTAGTGAGGTGGATGGACCCAGAGTCTGTCATGCAGAGTGACGTAAGTCAGAAAGAGAAAGATAAATACCATATGCTAACACATATATATGGAATCTAAGAAAAAAAGAAAAGTCATGAAGAACCTGGGGGTAAGATGGGAATAAAGACTCAGACCTACTAGAAAAAAAAAAAGAAAAAAAAGAAATAAGAGTTGAAGAAATATGAGCCAAAAAGAGAGAAAGGAGCTAGAAAGACCAGTAATTTTTTTGTGAACCAGCAATAACATGATAGAAAATATAATCAAAAAACATACTTTTACATTAACAGCAAAGCAAAAAGTGTACAAATATTAATCTCACAAAGCCGTACCTAAGACCCTAAACCCTTACTAACAAAATTATAAAAAGTATATTTCACTATAACTAAAGCTATATTCCAGGAAGGGCTACTGTATCAGCATCAGAAATCAGAAGGCTAATCAAGAGCATTTAAAGAACATTTAAAAGAGCCAGAACAAATGCATAGATGAAGAAATATAACATGTTCAAGAACAAAAGAAGTTTGGAAGGAGTTAGGGTGAGGGTATGACTATGAAGGGACAGCACAAGTAGTTTCTTTGATATGATGGAACAGTTCTGTGCCCTGATTTTGGTGGTGGTCAAATAAATCTGTACATGTAGTAAATTTTATAGACACAATAAGAGTGCTTGTAAAACTGGTAAAATCCAAATAAGGTCTATGGTTAATGGTGTTGTAACAACAGGACTTTCCTGGTTTTGATAAAATTCTATGAAGCTGGCTGAAGGGTACACAGGAACTCTCTATATTATTTTTACAACTTCTAAGTGAGTCTAAAATTAAATCCAAATAAAAAGTTTTTATTTTTTATTAAAAAAAACTATACAAAAATTAAAAAAAAATGGGCAGATATAACCCTAGGACAAATAGTAAAAGCAAAGCTTTACAGACAAAATCACACAAAGAAGCATACACATACACACTCAGAAAAAGAGAAAAAAGGAAAAAAATATATATCTATATATTAAAAAAAACGGGGAAGAGAGCAACCAAATCAGTAAACAAATCTACCATTGATAATAAACTCTAAATACTTCACTAAGATAAACATAAGACCAGAAACAAATTAGATGCAGAAAGCAAACCCCAAGTCTACAGTTGCTCCCAAAGTCCACCACCTCAAGTTTGGGATGATTTGTTGTCTATTCAGGTATTCCACAGATGCAGGGTACATCAAGGTGATTGTGGGTATTTAATCTGATGCTCCTGAGGCAGCTGGGAGAAATTTCCCTTTCTCTTCTTTGTTCGCACAGCTCCTGGTGTTCAGCTTTGGATTTGTCCCCTCCACTGCATGTAGGTCGCCTGAGGGCGTCTGTTCTTCACTCAGACAGGACAGGGTTAAAATAGAAGCTGATTAGGGGGCTCTGGCTCACTCAGGCAGCGGGAAAGGAGGGGTACGGAACGTGTGGCGAGCTTGCGGTGGCAGAGGCCGGCATGACATTGCACCAGCCTTAGGCGTGATGCGTGTTCTCCTGGGGAAATTGTCCCTGAATCACAGGACCCTGGCAGCGGCGGGCTGCACACGATTCTGGGATGGGAGGTGTGGACAGTGACCTGTGCTCGCACACAGGCTTCTTGGTGGCTGCAGCAGCAGCCTTAGTGTCTCATGCCCATCTCTGGGGTCTGCGCTGATAGCCACGTCTTGCGCCCGTCTCTGGTGCTCTTTTAGGTGGTGCTCTGAATTCCCTCTCCTCGTGCACCTTGAAACAATGGTCTCTTGCCTCTTAGGCAGTTCCAGACTTTTCCCTGCACTCCCTCCCGGCTAGCCGTGGCGCACTGACCCCTTCAGGCTGTGTTCACACAGCCAACCCCAGTCCTCTCCCTGGGATCTGACCTCCGAAGCCCGAGCCTCAGCTCCCAGCGCCCACCAGTCCCGGCGGGTGGGCAGACAAGCCTCTCGGGCTGGTGAGTGCTGGTAGGCACCAACCATCTGTGAAGGAATCGCTCCACTTTGTCTTTTGCACCCCTGTTGCTGCACTCTCCTCCGTGGCTCCAAATCTACCCCCACCCCACCAACCCCCATCTCTTCCAGTGAAGGGGCTTCCTAGTGTGTGAAAACTTTTCCTCCTTCACAGCTCCCTCCCAGAGGTGCAGGTCCCGTCCCTATACTTTTGACTCTTTTTTTCTTTTTTCTTTTGCCCTACCTAGGTACTTGGGGAGTTTCTTGCCTTTTGGGAGGTCTGAGCTCTTCTGCCAGCGTTCAGTAGGTGTTCTGTAGGAGTTGTTCCACATGTGGTTGTATTTCTGTTGTATTTGTGGGGAGGAAGGTGATCTCCACATCTTACTCCTCTGCCATCTTGAAGGTCTGCCCCACCTTGACTTTTCTTTGAAGAAATACCCAGCCATTCTGCATACAGTCCAAAAGTAGGGAAGAATCAGTGTCTGTTCTTCCTTCCCAAGGAGAAAGCAGTGGCTACACTAATAGGATTCTCTGTCCCAGAAATTCAAATTTTATCAAATTTTTTCTATGAGGACCTGTATAGAAAAAGAGAACTGATTCTTCTGTCGAAAGCACACAGAAAAGACTGTTTTTCAGTCCTCAGGCCATTGGCTGACACATCACGAATGTCCTTTCCTTCTTTGCTTTGATGGTATTTGAAAAATCTAGTTATAGACTCTACTGGGTTTTTCACATGCCCCATTTCTGTCATCTTAAATGAATCATGACTGCATCAACCAATCAAGTAAACATCCCTTTCCTGGCTCAGCTCTGTGCCCACTTAAATTCTATAAATACAAGCTGGACATCACCTACCCTGATATTCACTAAACACCTCAATGAATCCTAAGCTGATGAAATTTTGCCACTTCCATGTTACCCCTGAGCATTGAAAACAGTGATTTAGTCTTTTCACAGAGATTTTTGTCTGATGCCATGAGTGGTATGGATACTTGTACAATTATGTGCATGTAGTAATTTTAGGAGTTAGAGGAAGACTGTGGATTATGCCCAATGAAAGCACAATCCTACTCCTGTTCCCAGAAGTGGAAAAAAAAAAAAGAGAGAGAGAGAGTGAGAGAGAGAGAGAGAGAGAAAGAAAATTAAAAGAGAGAGAGTTAATATATTGATCCAAGTGTTGACAAACTATAGCCCGCAAGCCAAATTCGACCATACACATCCATTTACGGATTGTCTATGGCAGCTTTTGTGCCCCAATGGCAGAGGTAAATGTGACAGAGATTACATGATGGGCAGTGTCAAAAATATTAACTATTTGGTATGATTTTACTTATATGTGGAATCTAAAAAACAGAACAAACAAACAAACATAACAAAACAGGAACAGACTCATAGAGAACAAACAGGTGGTTGCCAGAGGCGAGGGATGAAGGGGGATGGGGAAATAGGTGATGGAGATTAAGAGGTACAAACTTCCAGTTATAAAATAAATAAGTTAGGGGAGATGTGATGTACAGCATAAGGAATATAGTGAATGATATTGTAATAACTTTGTGTGGTGACAGACAGTAACTATACTTAACCATGATGATCATTTTGTAAAGTATAAGAATGTTGAATCACTGTGTTGTACACATTAAACTAATATAATATTATAAGACAATTATACTTCAATAAATAAATAAATTAAATAAATTATTAAAAAATATATTTACTATCTGGTCTTTTACAAAAAAGGTTTGCCAACACCTGGATTTAACTACATTCTATACATTGATGAGAGGAGAGCTGAACAATTTTGTAATAATGCTGTTTTGTGTCCATCCCTATTTTGAGATTTCCAAAAGAATGCCTTTTGGAAAATCTGGATATAAAACCTTCACTTCTATCACCTATAAGGCTATTATTCCTAACCAGTCATTTAACTTCTCTGAGTCTCAATTTCCTCCTAGAGAACCTAAGATAGCAGTAACACCTAATTCTCAGACTTACAGTAAGGCCTGTAAGTATGCCCTAGTATATTTGAATATAATCTATGAAGTTTGAGCTGTCTTAATTTTAATAAAGAACACTCAAATGTAATCTCACAATTCCCCAAATACATTCTCTGTTCCCAGAGGCAATTACTTCTACCCATTTTTGTTAAAATTCTAGACGTTCTTGTCTCCAAATTTAAATAGTATATTATTTCTGTTTCTTCATTTAGCAACTTGAAATTCTGTTAATCTGTTAATTCCTGTTATGGTAGGTAAGAATTTCATGTGTCCCACTTTCAGTTTATCTTTCTACAATTCTATTTAACATAATTAAACCTTTACATCTTGTTCTATCTACTTCTTTCTCCTTTTTAACCTTTCAACTCTGTCAGATCTACTATTATTTTTAATTTATTAATATTATTAACATAATTTCATTACATTCTGAAATCATTACAGATCATGTGTTTTTCCAAATGAAAGGTTTTTTCATAGGGACTGGACTAACTTGAATATATACATTTATATGTCATAAAATAGTCAGATGACTACTATATTTAACTAGTACATTAGTAAAAGAAAAGTATATGAAAGTATATTCTATAGACATACTATTAATTTAGAAGAATTTTCTTTTCTGTTGCTATGGAGCAATTCTTTTCAAAGTCTTTACATATATCACCGTCTTCTCTAGAGATACTTGTGAAGTCATTAGAGACCGTTTTGGAATCATCCTTGCTTCCATCTTGACTGATTCAGATACAGATATTTTTGAGTTCATACAGTGCTGTCACTGTAATTTTATCTCAAGCTTCAAGTTATGAATTACATTAAAAATTTTAATCTGTAAGATAAAAGTCATACACTCCATAATATGACCACTTACTTTGTTTTTAAAGAGATCTTGAAAAGGTATTTTATGTTTTCACTTATATGTGGAATTTAAAAAAATAAAACAAAGGAATTAATATAACAAAATAGAAACAGACTTACAGATACAGAGAGCAAACTAGTGGTTACCTTTGGGGAAAGGGGTGAGGGGAGAGGCAAGATAGCAGAAGTGGAGTAAGAGGAAGAAATTACTAGGTAAAAAATAAATAATATACAAAGATATAATATACAGTACAGGGAATATAGCCAATGTTCTATAATAACTTTAAATAGAGTATATCTATGAAAATATTGAATCACTATGCTGTACACCTGCAACTAGTATAATATTGCAAATCAACTATACTTCAATTTTTAAAAAAGATATGTTTGCAGTACCTTTCATCACTTGCAATGTGACGTCTAGGAATAACAACCAAATCTGTGTGAAATTTCTTTGCTTCTATTGTTATTAACATGATATTTAATGCTATAAGAATAATAAAAATAATAAATAGTAGTAAACAATAATAATTCTCCTTCTCTTCCTCTCCCCCATCTTCCTCCTCTTCCTCCCCTTCCTCCTCTTTCTCCTTCCATCTCTTTAGATGGCCTATTTTCCCCCCTGTGGAAACTTTTAAGACCTTCCAGTTCTATCTTTGGCATTCTGTAATTTCACATTTGTGTGTCTAGGTTTTGCTTCATTTTCATTACTCATGCTTGGCACTTGACAGGCCTTTTCATTTTGAAACTGCATGTCTCCCTGGTGTCTATTAAGTCTCTTCTATTACTCTGATAATTTCCTCCTACCTCATTTGCTCATTTCTCTCATTAGACATCAAAGTTTTGAAGTTAACTCTCCTGTTTCTTATTTTTTCTGTCACAGTTTGTCTGTTCTTCCTTTGTTCCACATTCTGAGAGATGGACTTATATTTATTTCTCAATTCTTTTTTAAAAAATCTTTTTTCCCTCTGCAATCATATCTTAAATTCCTAGAAATTCACTGGTTCACCAATAGTTCATTTTTCATAGTAACTTGTTCTTGTTTGATGAATACGATATCTTCTCACATTTCTCTAAGAATAATTATTAGAGATTTTCTGTTTCCATCTCCCCCCATCTCCTGTTGAAGTCCATTCTTAATTCTATTTTTTTCCTTATTTTTTTTAAATCCTCTTTTATTTATGCCAAAATATTCCTCAACTTTTTGGAAATAGATCTGTCCCTATTCAAGAATGTGGAAAGAATAAGTTTTACTTGAAGCTGTGAGCACACAGGTAAGGCTTCTTGATTGATGGACCTTGATTTAGTGTCCTTGGGAAACACCCACAAAGGCTATAAGAAGAGCTTTTTTTCCTGCAGTCCTAAACCTTCACTTCCCAAGTTCTCCTTAGACAATTCAAATTTTTTTAAAGAATGATTGTGTGATGTTTTTTCCCGGGAGTATACACCAGGTTGCCAATATTTATGCCTGCTGCATGAAGGGGGAAATTGACTGTTGACCATCACTTAATCCCTCTTTCCCAGGCTCACTTTTTCCTCCCAGTCTAATGCTAGAACCTCTCAAAGGCCTGCCAGCCAGCCTGGCAGCTCCCTCAGCATTAGTCTTCTCAACATTCATTCTGGGCTATGTCTTCCCCTTGACATCATAATACATTTTCCATACACTTTCTGCTTCCAGAAATGTTGGAGAATCTCTGGTGCTCTGATGGCCTGGGGTTTTGTAGGTTTATGTCTATTTTTATTCCTTACTATCTTTTACATTCATTGGCTGGGTATTTGGGAGACAGAGAAGGAAAATCATTGGTCAGTAACCTGTCTTGAACTAGAATTCAACCTTCATTTCATCAACCTTCATGTATTACTTTGATTATTTCCCAGTTATTTCCTTTCATGAACAATAATACAAAGTTATCATACTGAAAATAAAGAAGATAGATACCAGATACTACCTCCTGTAAAAGTTTAGCTATATTAGCCTGATTCACACAGCACTCACCTCTTCCTTTGGCAAAGATGTTTCCATCAGTGTCATTTCTAGAAGTTAGTTACTGAGAGAAGCAATTTTCAGTTTTTACTTCTCTCACACTGCACAACTACATCTCTTAACATTCTTTCTCATTATCTCTAAAATATGTTTTAATTGCAATCTATCTAATATAGGTCTATTCCCTAATCTATTTAGAAGATCTTGACCTTGCCATTGAGACGTGACTGTGGTATATGTCTGCTAATGTCTCAAAGCAGTATTCATTCTGTGTGGATGGAGAGTGTTCTCTAGTTAGTAAAGAGTGAACGGAACTTCTTGTTGAGTTTCAGACCAACTGTCCAGGTAACCTCCTCTGAATTCTTTTAACACAAAGTGTGGCATATTGCTCTGACCTTGGCTTTCACCTATTTTCTCTGCATCTGGCTCAGCCCATTTTGGCATTCTCTGATATTCAAAGGGCTTTCTTTTTCCTTTTCTTTCTTATTTTTTTCCTCCCTCCTCCAACACATGTGTCTCCTCCTTCATGTGTCTCAAAGAGGCAAAATTCCTCCTTTGGTGGACACTGACTCCACACTGAAAATCTCTGGAAGCACTTAGGGTTTTTTTCTCCTGATGTAGGCACTCTTATATTGGGTCATCATGGATTCAAGAGGTGTGGTGTAACTTGAAAGCCAGACATGTCTGAGATAATGCCAGTCCAAAAGACTTGTGGCCAAGATAACTCTTTTGTAACTGTTTCAGCCTTTGTGCACCATGTGCCCTTTGGCATTTAAGTAGGTTTGTCAAAGATAAACAAACAAAGCCAGACACTAGCTAATGTGGTAAGGACAAACCTAAATCAGTAATATGCTGTTGCAATAGGGAAAAAGGGCCAGTGTGAACTGAATTCAACTTTGATTTGTACAGGGGTGACTGGGTGTTTTAAAAGGAGAATGAGGGAGTAGGGAGGGGGTAAGCGGGGGCCCAGTGGAGTCAGGGACGTGAAAGATTACAAAATGGTGGAAGGGGGTTAGTCCATATGAAACCTCTCTGGGTTTGCTAACTGGCTAAATGGCACTTATGGAAATTAGCCTCCTACCCTCCCATAGATGCAGGGAGACAGGAGCTGGCTGGAATAGACAGTACATTCTTCTGGTAGGCTTGAGTTTTCTCAGGCAGGTACTTTAAGGGGGCTAGGGTCATCCTAAGGATGTGGCTGTGAGCTGTTAGAAATTATGTTGGTGTTTTGTTTCCTTCTTTGCAGCCCAAAATTGGAGCCCAGCAGAGAAAGGGCTCAGATAATCCTGGATAGTGTTTGGTCAAGAAGAGAATCTTTTTCAGTGTATCAAGGGTCTGGTCTGGTTAACTTAGTCAATTAATGGTAAGTATCAGGATCCTGCTCCAAATTTCAGGTCACAGATTAAAGGGGGAAAAAAAGACCATGTTCCAGGTTCTCAGAGTAGGTGTGGCTAATATATAGTTGGTCACTAGGGAAAACTTTTGAGAGATAGTGGGGAATTGTTTAAGCCATGATGAAAAGGAGAAAACTCCACTCAAAGCAAGTATGCTTTACTGCTATGCAGCCTGTTTATCATTCATGGGCCTTTCCGTAGAAGATGTGTTCCCATTTGTCAAAAAACTGAAAAGAAAATAGAACCCAATACATTCAAGTGTAAGAGGTCTGGGGGTGATGAACCCACAGAGGAAAACAAGCTTGGACAGAAAATAGAGATGAAATCTGGATGTTACTTCAAGCCCCTGCTATTCATTACTCTTCCTGCAAAGAGTTTGCAGTCCAGAGATTAACATTTTATATTTCCATATGCTTGAACATTTTTGAGTGCTATTAAAGTTGCCCATAGAAAATGCAGGTCACACTGACTATTTAGACTACACTTACCAGGCCATATTTTTGAAACCTCACTTCTATTTTTGTGAGCTAAAATTTTGCAGGTGGTAAGGTGGTAGATGCAAATATCACAATGTGAATATGAGCCAATTAACCAAGAACCACATTTTATAAGGTTGAAACCACCTAATTGTTCTGTGTCTGCAGCTAATTATTTCTGGGAGATATTTCTGCATATGGAAAAGGAGTTTGTTATTATAAGTGAGTGTACTACAAAACAAAAGTTCTGCTGTAGTATATCAGGGCAGAGAGATCACGTCTTCCCTCTGTTTTATAAACTACCATAAATCACTTTGGGCCCATGGATTCTAAAGGAATATGAACTGCTAATGGCAACAAAGTTCTAAAGTTTGGAGAACAAATCAAATAGCTGGATGCAATGAATAATATCCAAGATATAAAATATTAACAGAATTCTGTGTGGTTGGGATTGCTATTAACTCATTGACTGCTCATAGATTCAAACAAGTTTTGAGCTGGAAAGAAATATGGAGGTCATTTATTCCAATAACTTTATCTTAAAATTTGGAAATTATGACTCACATAAATTACGTGACCTACCCAAAATGTGATGCTGTCAGGCCCCCAGAGTGTATGATGTCCACACCAGTACTCCCAACAATGGACCCCAAACTTCCCTGATTTCTTCTTTAGTGTTAGAGACAGCACATGTCAATGGAAAACGTGTGTCTTAAATCCATGCATGCCAGGTCATAATTAATTTTATGGCAGGAGGCTAAACTTGTTCTTATAAATTGGTCTGTCCAGAGGAAAAGTGGGCAAAGTATGCAGTTTTATGCAGATAGATTTTAATTTTGTTATTATTGCAGCTGCTCAAGTTTTTATTGAGCTATGCCCCAAGGCTTTTTAAATTGAGGGATCAATTATTTCTAAAGTCTAATAATTAAGTAAATTAATGAGCCTAGTCAGAAATCTGGCAACCTGATTATAAGGATTAGACACAAGAAATATTAAGAGGAGGAAGGTTTTCTTCCCTCTTTACAGGAAGATCTTTTAAAATCCTTTAGACTATGCTTCATAGATGTAAATGAAGTCTGACACTGAGATCCATAAATATTCCAGTGTGCAAATTCAGGTTACAGATATAACTTAACAGCAGATGGGGGTGGTCAGGGCAGACCTTGTTATCTGTTTCCCCTCCCTGGCCAAAGCAATTTTGAGTTCAAGGAAGTACAGCCTCTAGAAATACAGAAGAATATTACTGTGTTCATGTCCCTTCACTTAAAGATAGCAATTGATAAATCATGATATGTTCAGAAGAAAGTAATCATAATATGCACTCAACAACCGTAAGATGAAGCCAAGTTAAAGAAATTAGGAATGTTGGCTTGGGGAAGATTGATTCCTAGAGCGCATGATAGAGTTCTAAAAATACTTTAAAAGAAAACCATGCTGACTGAATGACCCTGGAGAACGCACCTAGAGATTCAGCTTTTGGTTCTAAATGCTCTTCTGTGTTATTGCTTTGCTCCTAGAACAATGACTCAGTCCCAACCTGGGTCTGCTGCTTGGTTTTCAAAGTACAGTCTGAGAGAAGTTACTTCTCCCTAGTTTCTGAGCCCACAGAATTTCTGTTTAAATTCCTGCCTAAATGGGCTTTTTATTTCAGCCCCAGTTCCTGAACTTTGGGTTTGGTAAGTTTTACAGCCCTCCATCCTCTCACAGGACCAGCTTGACTCCACGTCTTTATGCTAACTTAACTCTCTGGTCTTCTACATATCATTCATCTGAGGGTCCCTTGAGCTATTTCTCACCCAGCTACTGTGCTGCTTACTTTGCCTGATTCAGACATAGAGATGGACAAGATTTGACATGCTTATATAGTGTTTTGACATGATGGGTGTGTATCTGAAAGAATTTTTTGGTTTTAAAAAGGCAGGAAAACTCCAGCATAGTATTTTTATGTTCTTATCCTCTTTATGGCTTAACAGCATGTTCTTGTAGTATCCTATCATAATGCAGAAGTGCAGAAACTGAAATTTGAATGCCTTGGGTGGCTTGCCTGAGATCCCACAACAAGCAAAGGCAAGCCTGGAATATGGATGGTTATCTGATGGCAATACCCATGCCATTTTCACTACAATGCCCTCCTCTCACTATTTCATGTTCCAGATTATGATTCATTTTTATACACAGACAGTGAAAACTACAATAGGACTCTTTATGAAGTACAGTCTGGTGTAGTCCAGGTGTGTTCATTACTCACACAGGACATAATTATTAAAACCAGTGTTCCAGGACCTTCTAAAGTTTAAAAGCTCTTGCAATCTTTACTTAATTCCTTATTGCACAAAGGATGTTTTGTCCTGGAGATTCCAGATGAATATAGCTCATGAAATGGAAAATTTTTCCATAAGAAAACCAAATGATGAAACCTGGAAAAAAGACTAAGGCCTTGAAGTTGGAGTGAGAAAAACTAAGAAATATGTTCAGACACACAACAAACTACATTGGGAATTGGACTACTGCAAAAAGGCTTTCTCTGAAGCTCCCCAGGGACACCAGAGCCCACTCTGATTTCTGCTGACTCTTTTGATTCCTCTCAGTGAGCTTCAGTGGCTGTGGTGGGTGGGCTGATGTGAATGCCCTGCCGGGAGAGTGGACAATTGTGGAAATGGAATTCCCAGCATCCTAGGTAAAGGGTCTCAATCTAGTTGAGGAAATATCCCAACTGGAAGAGAAAGTGTGATGAAATGAGAAGGTCATGCCCTTCAAGTCAGGCAGAGCTCTACTAGCTGTGTGATTTGGCCCATATTGTTTGTTTATTTTTCTCTGAACCTCATTTGCCTCGTTTGTAAAATAGTTTTAATGCTGCTCATTTCATCAGTTTTGATGTCAAATTAAATAAAATAACATTATATAAAGTGCCTTGCATGAAAACGTATTCAATAAACAGTTCCTATTTTCTATACTCTTGGGCACAGAAAAATATGTCTTTTCCTAATCAGTGTGCACTGGAGAAAATAAACCATGCCATTTAATTTTTTTTTTCCTTGTCAGTACATGAGAATGGCAGGGCTGCATTATTAGTTTTCAATATTACCTCTCCTCTTTAGTAGGAGAAACAGTGGTCCTTCCTCTTTTCCATGTCATAAATGTTCCTCTTAATATCATATAGTCTATTGGGAAGAATAATTGCCCCATGGCATTTTTCTTATCTGATATATTGTGGGTGCATAATAAGGGTTTGACAAAAGGAGCTGTTATCCAAGAAATCCAGGCAAAATAATGTGTTTGCTTGGATTACCTAGGTAAACGTATCAGTGTGCACTTGACAGATAAAAACTGGCTATTGATTATGTTGCATCAGTGATTGCTCAATTTTATATTTAAAGTATAATGTGGCTGGAAGGAAATTCCTGCTAAGAAATCTGTAAGCATTAACTTCTTGTCTCCACTGACCAGAGTTCCTCCTGGCTCATAACACCATGCATGGTTTAGTAAGCAATTTGTAATATAAATACAGCAGATTTGACTTGTAGTTCCATAATTTAGGCAGTGTGGCTCTGTGTTATTTTTTAGATCGAAGGTAACTATGTAAAAAAATCCCACTGTATCATCATTAGAGATTACAACAAATGTAACTTGTCCTTCCCACAAATAATATCAATGTAAGCAAAAAGCATACTTTTCAGTTGAACATGTCATCTTTCCAAATAGGAGCGATTACTCTCTTCCAGAAAATTTTATCTATCTCCCACTACAAAAAGGGAAAACAGATTAGAGTTGAATTGGCCACTATTTTGTAAATAGAATGTGAAAATTACTAACTGTACAGAAAAGGGTTGATAAGTGAATTTCATTAAAATTAAAAATGTCTGTTTATCAAGCCAAGCTACAGGAGGGGGAGAAGAAATAGAAAAACATATTTGAGAAAGACTCATTTCCAGACTAAATAAAGTAATTCTACCAGAAAGAGACTGACTTAATTTATAATTGGGAGAAGACTTGAACAGTTACTTCACAAAAGAAGATACCCAAATAGCCAAAAAATATGAAAATGTACTTAATAGCTTCAATCAACAGGGAAATAGAAATTGAAACAACAATGTGAGATCATCATACAACCACCAGAATGGCTAAATCAACTATTCAACCAGCCAGCCAATCAACAGACATCTGACAATGTCAGTGAATGATGAGGACAACTAATGGAGAGAAGGACAGCCTACAAGCAGAGAATTCTCATACTCTGATGGTGGGAGTGTAAATTAGTACAACCACTTTGGGAAACTTTCTGTCAGTATCCACTATGACTAAACACATGCATCCTCCATGAACTTTGCTGTTTTAATCTTACATATTCACCCAACAGAAATACATAAATAAGTTCTTCCAAGGCCATGGTGGTACCAGAATTATTCATGATATGCCTCAAATGAAAATAATCCAAATGACTATCAACAATGGAATAGACAAAATGCAGTATGTTCATTCAGCAATTAAAAATAACAGATTGCTGCATACAACTGCATGAAGGGATCTCGAAACATAATGTTGAGCAAAAGAAGCCAGATCACCAAAAGTACATACCATAAATCAATTAATAGAAAGTTCTAGGACAGGTAAAATTAATCCAAGATTAGTCAGAAAAGTGCTTACTTTTGAGGGTTTAATGACTGAGTAAATAAATAAGGGAGATTTCTAGAGAGATAGTCATGTTCTATATCTGTGCTTCTCAAATTTCAGTGTGCATATGGATTTCCTTGAAAATCTTGCTGCAATGTAGATTCTGATTCAAAATGTCTCAGTGTGACCTATGTTTCTTCATTCTAACAGGATTCTAGTTAATACCAAGACTTCTGGTAAATAGATCACACTCTGAATAGCCAAATTTGATATACTTTTCTGAATGGTGGATGCACAGGTTTATTTGTAAAATTTCATCAAACTATGCTATGTGGACTTTTTGTATATATGTTATACTTCAATTAAAAGGTCTATATATAAAACAAATGCTTCTTGGAATGGAAGCCCAGAGTGAAACTTTTGGCTGCATTTTCTAAGTGACAGAGATAGAACCTGGAAACTGTAGATTTTGATTGACAGCAACAGACATCAACTTTGAAAAACTTAAATCAATAAGATATCTATTGAAATTGTAGGGAGCACCTTATAGAACAGGAGGGAAAACCTAAGGACCATGGTTGTAAAGGAAGAGACTCAAGTAGCACTAGCGGGTCCTGGTATCAGGAACTCAACAGACTAGTCTGCACACCACTGTTGGAATAAACAACCTCAAACATTCTCAGCTATTCTGACCTTCTATTTACAGTTCAAAAGCCAAGGAAAACATGCCCACTTTGCCTAACTTAGGGGTACCTGCCCATCCACAAAAGGGGGCAGGGTGACTGATTCACGTACTCTCATCAGACTCCATCTAAAGTGGATGAACTGTTTTCCAGAAGGCATGTTTTGGTGCATGTTTTCAAAAGATGGTTGGACTGATGCTGAGTTGGCAAAGATGGTGATGTGGAGGAGTCAATCAAAAGAAAGATTCACTGAAGCTACCTTCTAACTCCCTATTTCTTCTCTCTCTCATTGCTCCAGTAACTTTTCCACACTTACTCCACTCCCTGAGTTTAATTCTGTGATAAAGTGTGTGTGTGTGTGTGTGTGATGGCAAAGTAGGAGCAGCCTCAAGCCAGCATGTATACAAGACAGTAAAAATGTACAGAATTGCTGCTCCTTACTTGATTCACTCTGAGGTGTTTTAATACTTACAAGTGCAATTCTGGAAAAAGCTTAGGAAACAAAAACAGGAACAAGTAAACATGACCCATACTAAAGACAATAGGAAGACTTCATTATTTCTACTATCATTCTAAAGGCAAGTGCTAGATCTGGTGTGAACTTGGATTGCTAATAGGGCTTTTTATTCAGTTCCTCTAGTGGAAGTAGTTTGCTCCTAGGGTCATGCTGAGTTTCTTAAAACTCTTGGGTAATGATGGAATCTAGTTGTTAACCTATGCTGTTAGTCATCCCAGAAGTTATTAATTTGTAATAATGGTCAACTGCCTATTTCCCACCCCTTAGGAAACACAGAAAAGTGTTTTGGATCCATCTGGGTAGAAAGCACAGCATAGGCATAAGATCATTATCATCCGTGACACATTTAGGTCATGTTTCTTCCACATTTTGTTAGTTTCAATGAAGCAGGGACTGCTAATGAATGATTTCCATTAGATAATTTTGTTTTTTCTGTTTCAAGTTTCAAGTTGCCTGTCTGGATTTCATTAGCAGTGCAATGATTTACCCAAGAGGGCTTTGTTTCTTAACTTGATTGGGAAAGGGACATTGGGAAGGTGGCTGTCTTTGTGGGAAAGGAGATTTTTTTTTAACCTTGTAGTGATTGTATATGTGTGTGGAAGAAGTTTGAGGAGTACAGTTTGCATTTGCATCTGACTTTATCTTCCTCAGACTATGTACAGTCTGTGTAAATTGCTGCAAGCATATTTGTCAGTCAGATACCAAAGCCGTCAGCATTTTATTACTCAGGGTAAATTACTGCTTTGAAAGTAAAAATATTTAAGTAATGTATTGGACGCGTCTGAAATACTAATAAAAGAGAGGAAATACTGATTTGCGAAGCTAATTTTATTTATCTTTTTGTTTATATATTATTGCTTAATTTGGTTCTTTAGAACTCTACTACTTAGCTCATTTTGTCATGTTCTTTTTCTTCTTTGCTTTATAGTAATGATTTCACAGGTATAACTAGTACAGAACAGAACCAAGTTGTTTCATCAGGTTGGTAAAATATAACATAAACACAGAACAAAAAAGTCTTATTTTTTTTCTGGAATCATCTGAATTTTTGCTAACCAATGTCACAGCTATGTTTTTAAGAGAATTATTTGATGGGCTGAAGTGATGCATCTTCCAGTTAAGTAGCACCTCCACGTTCTCTCTACTTCTCACATCAGTGGATTCGTCAACTCCCCAGGAGATTGAAACCTTGCTACATGTTATTACTGTCACAATCTAGAATTACCAATCTATATTTGATGGAACCCAGGTTGTGAAGTTAGTTTTCTTATATAACCCGAGCACATTCCCACTCTAGGGATCATGGGTCTTTTGTCAAGTTACTGTTCAAGTCTTTTGCCCATTTACTCAATTAGATAAGTTTATCTGTTGTTGAATTGAAAGATATCAAAATGACAAGTAATACATGGAAGGTGCTCAACTGCCTCAATTAATGCCCATGAGTGTGAGCAGTCTCAGGGTACTCATGTTGTGGTCACCTTAACTTATTTAATTGGTTACGTCAGTAGCTACAGAACCATCTCAGGGTGAGGATAGTTAGGACTTGTGATTTGGCATACTCATCAAGGACTGTAGAGACACCAGGGACCTATGGCAGATGGCCTCTTCCAACAAATATAAATCAAGAAAATATAAATTGAAATTATTGTTCACAAATATTTTAAAATTATTTTTTAAATATTTAAAATATCTATAGAATTAATAGAACACAAATGGACTAAGATATAAATAAAACATGTTTAATAAATCTGAACAGTTTTAACTTGTTTTCTTTTAATTTAATTACATATTATTAAATATATTTAAAAAATAAAACATTTGCATTTCTGCCAGAAAATGTCCATGTGGTTGCCAAATTTAAAAAAAAGTGGTAACACTTTGTGGTAGGCAGAATTCTCAGATGGCCCCTAAGATTCTTGACCCATAGTGTACATGTCCTTTATAATCTCTGTCTGCTTAATAGTGGGCAGCCTGGTGAATATGATGGGATATCATTCCCATGATTGTGTTACTTTATACAGCAAAAGAGATTTTACAAGTGTAATTAAGGTTCCTAATCAGTTGAATCTGAGTCCCTTCAAATGGAGTTTATAGTGGGTGGGAGCAGTCTAGACCTAACTGATGACAAGAAGCAGCAGCAGCAATTTTCCTGTTGGCCTAAAAGATATGAGTCACCAAGAGTCCTACATCTACAATGAATTGAATTCTGTCATCAACCAGAATGAGCTTAGAAAAGACCCTGAGCTCCAGATGATAACAAACCCAGTCCTAGCTGGCACCTTGATTTCAGCCTTGTTTGACCTGAGCAGAGAACTCAGGTACACCCTGGCCAGATTTCTGACTTACAGAACTGAGGTAATAAATGTCAATTTTTTTCAGTCACTAACTTTGTGGTTGTTTTTGCTGTGCAGTAGAAAAGTAAAACAATCTTTATGCATATTATAATTAGAAGTGCATATCCAAATGTACTATACTCAAAGCTCTCCTACATTTCCTGTGTAATCCTTTTGACAAGGTACAAAGTAAGGTAGTCATCCACATTTATCTACCATTTCTTACCTATAAAGAGTAATTCAATTCCTACCTATAAGTGTGGATGACTATCCTACTTCACATGCTTTTGAAAAGATTACACAGAAAATATAGGGGAGCTCTGAGTACAGTGCCTGGAACAGGAGAAATCGTCCATAAATGGTCACTCTCCGTATTGAGCCAAGACCTTGTTCATGGCCACAGGCAAAGCAACTCAGAACTTTTATGCACCGTGTTGGCCCGTTAACTCTCAGTTCTTAGTAACCAGATGAAGAACAGGCAACCTGTTTGGGCAGCAACTGCTGAATCCTGCAGTCAATAAGTGGTGGCAGTTCATACATCATAACCCTGGACCTCTCCTCCTTGAGAAAGTGCTGGAACAAAAAGAAAAGAAGACTTTGATTATTATTCCTCAGAGTGTCCCCATTTGGATATTCTCATATGACTAAAGGGTATTGTAGAAAAAACTTCAAGACAGCTGTAAAGGTAATATTTTCCCATCATATATAATCTTCATTTAATCGTCTGTAATGTTCTCATAGCTAAATAGGATGATGAGCAGGGCAACATTTGGCGGGGATGGGAGGACATTCTTGGAATTAACTAAGCTTTAGGCTTTTCAACTGAGAAATGGGAAAAAAATTTCAGTGACAGAAAAACTGCATTTATTGCACTAGACAAGTGGCTAAAAATTCCTCCGTGGGGGGAAAAAAGAGATGATTTCCACCTAGGGCAGTTCAAGACAATAGGATTATATATATTTTTTTGTTATGAGCTACTTTTGCCCATAGATGTGAAAAAAAAAATAGCACATATTCCCCTCTGGCTTACTGTTTTGTAAGAATCTTTGGTTTCTGAAAATGCCCGTCTGCACAAGTGAAGGAGGATGAGGGGGGTTTGTAGTATATTTTGCACATAAGTCCTGCTTATAAGACTGTTAAAGACATCAGACTCTGGGAGATGAAAGGAAGATTTTGATTTATCTAAATTCTTTTAGAATTTCTTAGCCTCTAGTATTCCAAACATTAGAGAATTCTTTGAATTATTATTTTTTCTCTTCAGGCATGTAAAGAAAGGAATGGAGGTGAGGGGAGATCATTTTGATGGAGAAAGAGTTGGCTTTTCAGTCTATGTCATGATTATATTGTATTTCAAACATTTAGAAATTTTAGAAACATTCGTAAATGCATAAAACTTTCCAGAATTCTCCCACTACTAGTATGTTTGTCAATTATATAACTTCGAAAAAGGGCACCTGTCTCATTGCCCACACATACTAGGGACATTGAGAAATAAATGCTATTTTGCTCTAAATATTGTCACTTTTTTCCCATCTGGATCTTGTTACCTTGATCTATGTAGAAAGAAAGCATTTCTTATTGAAGTAGCCAATCCATGAACTTTGCCATTCTTCTATTCTAACTATACTAAAGTGTATGATATATATCTAGTCAATATCCCCCTGTACACGTAGGCATGAACATTTCTGTGAGCTTGTATGTATATGTAAGAAGAATAGCAACATCTCTCTCAAGCACACGAGAAGGGTTAACTGCCCTCCCACACTCTGTTTTGTTCCGTGCTCTAAGCTTTAATACAAATATCTCCTTGTTTTTCATCTTTAATATCCAATTCCAAGCTCACTAGGGAAGAGAGGATAGGATGCCACAAAACTCACTTTGTCTCCGATAGAACTATAACACAAACAAGACATACAACAAACTTTTCATGCTTCATTTTTTTCTTCATACTTCAGAAGACACCTGCCCCGGGAGCTTGCGGCTAATGGGCTGCAGAAGGCTCGGGTCATCGTTCAAATTCAGTAGTCCCCATGTGATGTCCAGTCTGAGATCAGTGATTCCAGAATACTTCACTTGTCTGAGTCTGCTTACCATGCAGCTTTTTTCAGGACTTGAAAGTCTTCTTACCACCCCCTCCCTGCCTCCTGCCTCCAATGCCTTTTAAGATAGAAAGAAAGAGTGACCCTTGTGGGTTAGACAATCTTACATCAAGGTGGATTCTTGATAACCAGCTCTGTTCCCCCTTATAACTTGTAAACATGCTAATTAAAAGAGCTTGATTTTGAAGATTAAGGGAGAAAGAATCACGAAACCAGGGCCAGCAATGTCAACCATAACTCTTCCCACTTACTGCCTGAATTTTTTGCTGGCTTGCTTCTAAGAGTCCACCAAAGGGAGAGCGTCATGATCTGTAACCTCTCAACATCTACATTTTAAAAATTGTCCTCAATAACAAAATCAGACACCACAGACACCATTTGTATCACAGAAACTCCAAAGCATGACTTCTCCTCTCTACCCAGAACATTTTAGCACCATCATAACCACAAGACACGAAATGCTGTCTCACTCCCTCAACACAATGGGATTCTCACGGAGAGTCTCCTTAGGAAAAGTTTGCCTCTTTTCCACTTTTTCCAAGATGTATACAATGAAAATACACAGTTCTTGGTGGATGACCTCAGGCTCACATACCTCTGTACTTGGGCATAAAGCCAACTTGCCATATTCACACCAGGGCCCTTCTTGACAGTCCTCACAAAGTATGTACAATGAGTTGTTAAGTTCCTACTTCCCAGGCAGCTACAGGTGTTAACAGAGCAGATTTTCTTGGATTTCAAATGTAGCACTTAAAACAATCCATAAACTGCCCATTTAGAAAATCTATGAATTTTACACATTTATTTCTATATTCATTTTTTTTAAATATCAGGATCAGGATATGACCAAGTGAAATTAAATGACCAAGATCAAGGGGGAAAGAGACAAGTATTGTAGGTTCTCACATATTTAATAACATCGAAGAGCTAGTTTGGACCTGAGTTTTCTATTGGCCAGGAAAAAGGAAACAAGAGAGGGCAGTTAGTGGTTGTCAACATGAATGTCCCTCAGAATCCCTTGGATCACTCTTAAATAATGAGATTCCTGGTACCTTCCCTGAGACTTGCTCAACCAGCATCTCCAGGAGGGAATCCAACATGTCTGTGTTTTTTTCTAAGCATCCCCAGGTGAACCTAATATTCAGCCTGTTCTAGAAATCACTGGGCTAAATGACTTGCTTGTTTTTTCATAAAGAAATATGATATCAATTCTTAAAGAGAAGCAGAATATTCTGGAATTTAGATCTCCTTTATGATGACTCATCTGACTCATTTCATATAGCCTGAAGTGGTATAGGGCAAGATCTATTCAACAATATGCTTAATATGGTAAGTTTCATAAAATATGTTTTCAGATCATTTTTTACTTATTTGATACATTGTATTTACACTTCCACATTAAAATGTGCCTCTAATGTATAAGTTACATTTCTAACAACAAAAAATGATCTAAGTTGAGCTAATTAAACCAAAGTATGAATGAGAAAAATAACTTTACAAGCATAACAGCAATAAGATTTAGAAGCATGCATAGAGTGTGCAGATTTTCTGAATGAAGACTGTTTTCAGGAAAATCTCAATATTTTTCAGACTCCAAAGAACTTTCCCGTTTATATAATTGTTGTTCGTGGAGAAAAAAATCCTAAGGGGTCAGTTTTTAAAGGCCTTTTCATAAAGGCAAATTCCATAATTCTTGTAATTATACACACTATTGCAGCAGTAAAACATGGACACAGTAAGACATAAAATAGCAGAAGGGTTCATATTCTTTCCTTCAGAGTATTTTCTCCCACCAAATCCTCTCTCCCAAAGGCAACCATGTTTATCATGGTCTGTTCTTAGCCCTTCTAGTGCGACCTCCACAACTGGAACAGATGTTCATAGAAATGTTTGACTTGTCAATTTCAGACATTAATGATTGACTTTCACTAGGAGAGGAGATACAACCTGTTTAAAATATCTCAATTCCCTACCCCATCAACATTTGACAGGTAGATCAAAAATACTATTTTTAGTTCTTTTATTGGTTACTTTATAATGCAAAATGACAATCCTTAAAAGTCCATTTCTTGTTTTATTATTTTTTGAGGCATCTTTTTTGCTCCCCTCTGTATGACATGGGGATTTTGAAGCCCTTAACTTTCCCTTCTATGTTCCTCCCCACAGGTGTCACTCCTTTCCCCTTTCACATTTCAGCACAGATAAATAACTTCTAGACTATATGAAAATTCTTTAAGTATTGTCTATAGGTTGATTCTAAGTTTTAAAAACCTAATACATTATGACTCTATACATACATTATGACTGTAGAAATATTGTCCATTGCAGAACCAATAGGGTGCTACAGTTACATTTTCTTTACAAACTCAGTTTGAGTGAGAGTGAAGAATGTCTCTGATTCCAGGTTGCATATTTTCTTTTTGCTCAAATCCCTTCTGAGTAACATGCTCACAATCATGCCATTTTAGGGTTTGCTTCATAATTGTCCCAAGATATTCTTTGTACAACCTGGTTTGCTATTGTTAAGTATCTAATTACATCTTTATTTTATTTTTTTAAAAGATGCCTCTTCACCTTCTCATTTATAACTCCCATTTTTGGTATGCTTTCTATTTATTACTTAGGATTCATTCTTTTCTGTATCCAGGGACCCACCGATTTCCTATTTTTTGTCCAATCGCTTTTCTTTTCTTTTCTTTTAGACCTGCCTAAAAGGAAATTATATCTAGTTAATTCTCCTGGGATCTTGCCACCATTTCTTCTATCACGTCATCCTCTTTTTTGACATTCACTCTCATTTTCCTGAAGTATATGAAGTAATGTCATCAAGGATACATAGAAAATAAATTTTTTAAATCTGAAAAAATGTCTATGCTTGCTAAATCTTCTGTTTTATATAAAGTTGAGAGTCTGAATGAAATGGATAGTTTTTAATAAAAATATGATACTAAATTTTTTCTTGCAAATACAGAGCATTTCATCCATTAGCAACAAAGGATATTGGCAGGTATTAAAGTAATATTGCCTGGTAAACCCCAGCATCCAAATGGTTTCATAGGTAGAGTCTTTAAATCGTTCAAGGACAAAACAATTCTGACGCTCTTAACTAATCCAGATCCCGGGAAAAAAAGGAAACGTCCAAATTATTTTTACAGACCCAACATAACATTAACATCCTAAACTTAGAAACCACAAAACTAGAAATAGATACATTTTACTTTTGAATATTGATGCAATATCTTAATAAATTTTTAGCAAATAAAATTCAGCTGGGCATTAAAGAATAAAATATTCTTTAATATTTTAAAATAACCAAGTGTTTATTCATAACGACTTCAAAATAGAAAATCTATTCATAAAATACATCATATCCAAATGTCAAAGGAGAACATTATTTACGAATATCTCAATGAATGTGGGAAAAGATTCGACTGCATTTAATATCCATATTTATTTAATGAAATAGGAATGAATTATATAATATATATAAAGAAATAAATTTAACTTCATATATAAATAAAGGAAGCACATTATATGTAACTATATGTCAATAGAACTAGGCAAATGAAAGAAAGAGCAGAAAAATACAATGGGAATATGAAAAGAAAATTATAGTTCTTTTCATATGATATAAACCTAGAAATCTTAGGGAAATCATCAGAAATCAATACAAACAAGAGGTCAGTTACAAAATTAACAATAAAAATGATATTTTTTCTATATAGAAGTCAATATTGAAAATATAATGGAAGGGAACAAATGGTCTAAAGCAGGAGTCAGAAGAGTCAAGTGGTCAATATTTTAAGCTTTGCAGGTCATATGGTCTCTTTTGCAGCAACTCAACCTTAAGCAACCATGGATAGTATGTAAATGAATGGGTGTGTCTGTGTTCCATTAAGCTTTATTTAAGCAAAAATTAAACAGGCAACACCTGGTCTAAAATAACAAACGCCCAAGCACCTTAACAAGAAACATTAATTACTTATTTAAAGAAAACTAAAACTATACTAAGACAAAAAAGAAAGTCATTTTGTGTTCCTTTACAGTAAGATTCAATACTGTAATGATGTCAGTTTTCCAAAATTCATTGTAAATTTGATATAATCCATTGAAAATATCAACTGAATTTCATCTAGAGCCCAATAGAGAAATAAAGAAAGGATAGGAAAGGGCGAATTAACAAAAAAGAACCATATACATAAAAAAAACATCTTGGTGGAAGTATAAATCAATGTGACCTGCTTGGAAGGCAGTTTTGTGACATCTGTCAAATTCATAAAAGCACGATCCTTCTGATTCAATAATTCTGCCCTTAGAAATTCACCCTATTGATGTGTCTGCAGATGTTACCAAGAGCTGTACTGTTTGTACTGTTCTACTCCTTTAACCATGTTCACATCTTACTTTGTTTATATTGTTACTATGGTCACGGTCATGTAGGCAGGCTATTAAAATATATTTTATTTATTTTTATACTCATTTCTCTATTTTTTAAAACCTTAGTAAATGTTTTGTTTTGTTCTAATATCCAAGAGAACATCAGCATACTCTGGAAATGGTTTGAAAGCTGAAATTATAATCTGGCTACTAGAACTATTTTGCCCAATTGTGTACCATAGGCACTGGTGTACTCTACCCTCTCCCCACCACCTCATTAATACATGTTCCAATGGTAAAAAATGGTTCCACTTTAGATTAAGTTTGGGAATGTGCATTATCAAAATGTATTTAATAAGAAAACATTTTTCTTTTCCTTCATGAAGAGTTTGGGGAAATATAATCTTAGAGAAATTAAAATAAATTTTACCAGGCTTCATTGGGAGGATGGTTCTGAACTATGTGCAGTATAGTTGTTGTTTAATTGTTAATATTATTATTGTTATTTAAGTGTTCTTGGCAGCCAAAATTGAATAGATGTACATGATAGCCTGTTCACTTTTTTTCTCTTTGTTTACAAAAGCTGGGAGGTGGTGAGAAAAGGTGTTTCTGACATTAGTAATTCTCGAATGCTGTGTTATATACCTCTGTACATTTTCCCACGAACTAAAGAAGAAGAAAAAAAAAAACAGATCCTAGTTCTAAAGGGCAGAAAAACGTAAGAGTTGATTAGAGCCAGGAAAAACAATTGCTCTTTTGTGTAGACACCGTCTCCACAGCCTAGAAATGCAGTTTGTCAGAAAAAAAGAAAAGAAAAAATTTTTTTTCTTCTGCAAACAGATTCAAATATTTGCCTTCTATCTGCCTGGCGTAATGAGGGAATGAAAAAATGACATGTCTTTTATAGCAAATCTCAGCATTTCTGTGCTAGGACTTTTGCGAGAGTACATGGGGATTGTGGGGTGCCGTAGAGGACCTTGCACGGTGAGTGCTGGCTCAGAGTGAAGAGGCTGCACATTCTGACTTTCATAGCCTTACCCTCGCTGCTCTGCCTTTGACAGATCACCTCTCTTCGTAGTTCTTCCTCGGCCCTCCGTCCCCGCCCGCCCCCAGATTTATTTTATGTTTTCATAGTCTCTGAAAATGCAATGGAGAATAAAAATGTGGTGAGACCTGCCACCAGCACCTATGCCCTCCAGTTCTAAACTGACAAAAATGTCAAGAAAGTGACAGTAAAATATGCGAAGAAAAAGCCCTGCAAACAGGAACAGACCCCAGACTGTTTGGTGCTTTCACCACACTGTGTCATGGTTTTCTAACAGAAACAGCAGTTGTGGGATTTATTATCTTTAACATCACTTGTTAAATTTTACACTGTGCAAATGATATATAAAGAATACCAAAGAAAAGCTACAGAAGATGGAATAAGCAAATGGACAGATGGACTCCACAGAGAGCTAATGGAGGGACCTTTGCCACCATCAGTGGAAGTATTGTTCCACCTCTGCAGATGTATAATAGCACGAAGGGGGCTGGTAAGGAGAGCCAGCTCTATCTACACTAGTACAGTAATACAGTTGAAAAGTTGAAATATACATCTATTTAATTGGACAACCCCTGTCAGATAATGTAGTTAATTTCCCTGAACACTTTAAGCATTTATTCAGTATGATTCTAAATGGTCCCAAGCACATAGTCTTCCTGAAATGAAAAACTTTTGAGAAGTTGTGAATAATAACTGTCACTGTTTTCTGAGCTCCTGATGGAGGCTGGGTATTTCAGGAATCATCCAATTTAATCTGTACAACTGTCTTACAAGTTATGTTTTTATTTTGTTTTTGTTTTTTCCTCATTTGAGAAAGGAGGAAACTGAGGCTTAGGAGAGAGGAATTTTCTCAAAATCATAGAGTTGTTAGTTGACAAAACTTGGATTTAAATCTACAATTGTATGATCCCAGATGGCTGTCTTGACTCAATGTTCTCTCCATGAGAGAAACCAGTTTATTCAAATTTAATAAATATGCTTATAAGCCATTATTTTAAATAGTGAACACAACTTGGGGCATGCTATAAGAAAGAGTTGTAGGTAGTTTGTATTTATAAATTTAAAATTGCATTAACCCTTTCCCTTCTAAAATAAGTTGAAAAGCTCCGTAAATGCTCTTTATTTCTTTATCTTTTAACAGACTGAGAAACCAAGGCATGTAAGAATGAAATGTCCTGTTTGGTTTACATTAATAACCACTGCACTGTTGTAAAAGCAAGAAGAAGCTTTCATATAAAATGACTTCATCAAAGCAGAATTGGGTTATTCCCTTAAGACATCAGATATCATGGATATGTTTATAACTGATGATTTTAAAGTGCAGTTGAGGTGCCCTACTTAGATTGGGGTATGTACAACTTAATTGCATGTAAAATGGGCACCTCATGTCCTTAAAAAAAGAGAAAAAAAACAGAAGAAGAAAAACAAAGGAAAAAAAAAGAGGAGCAAGTGAGAAAGCACATAGGACTCAATTGCCCTTGAAATGTGCACACAACATTTGCCACAGGCAATTAATCTGCACACAGAAGAAGGGGAAGCCCCTGTAATCTTATGTGACTTATTCAAGGCACCCAGCAGGTGGCTGGCAAAGCCAGGAATAAAACCCAGGGTGTGTGGTTCCCTCTCCTCTTCTCTCTCTGGACAGGCGGTGGGACCATCTACACACATCCACTCCAATCACAGCTGTAAAGAGAGCCATAAAACTGCCATTGGAATCCAAATGTCATATCAGTGGAAATATCTTAGCTAATAACAATTCCAGTGATAACCCCTTAATGTTCAAATAGATCCCTGTAGGCAGGAGAGACACAGCCTTTCCTTCAAGACGGCCAGCAGGGGCTTAGTTCAAAGCCAGAACACGCTATTGTCCATAAGCCCCCATCTCTCATGGCACTCTTCCATAAATTTTATTACTTTAAGAGCAGAGTGTGAGGAAGAAAGAATAACAGCTTTAATTCAATTTACATATGAATAGAAGAATATGTGCAGGTATTGGAAATGAACTTCTACTTAAAATATGAGCTGCAGAACAAAGACAGCCTGATTAGGAATTTTTGTATGAGGTGACAATGCTCTCATTTACCTTAGCTGTAGTTCAAAGTGTTCTCAACAGGCTGTGACCATTTCCTGGAACTTTTCAAAACATTATTTTCAGCAATTCTTCTTTTTTCCTCATTTAAATTATTCCAGTTTACATTTTATGCAGATAGAAGGTATGTAGTTATTTTGAGTGAGAGATACAAATGTAAATAACTTATTTTGGAGTAAAGCCTCTTCCGTCTTAATCTGGACCATCAGTTGGTGGTAAACTGGAACAATATTTTTAAGCAGATGTAGTGAATATAACTGCATATGTTATTTATATTGGTCACATCTTATCCCACTGAAAGGTCTGTTTTGAAAACAAAAAAACAAAACAGAGGAAGGTCTTGCTGTATATCTTACCTTAGAGGAAATTAATATATTTATATTTCTGCCTACCCAGAAATCTAAACCTCTGTGTTTTTTGCTAGAAATAGAACAATTTATAGTGAGAAACATTTTGAATTCCCATTTTCTGTTTGTACCAGACACTAAATATAAATAGTGGAAAATTGATTTACAATTAGTACACTGAAGAAGTCCTATTGTGTACAAGAGCTTCCCACATCATTTACCAATCTCAACTTTCCTTTGGTCAAAATCTTGTGTAACTGATTTTGATCGTTAGTCTAATTGTAAGTTTACCAGTTCATTTCTTTTCTTCACTATTTTTCTTTTCAAAATTCACAGTCATTAGAGAATCTGTGTTTCCTATATCAAATGCTGATGTTGAAGTTGGTAACTTTCTGGAAATGAAGATGTCTTTCAGAGGTCTTTTACCTCTAAAACTGTGTTTATAATTTTCATAAAGCAAGAGAAGCATTCTACTATTTCAACACATAACTAGTACATTACGTGGTCTTAACTGAATTTCACTAATCCTTTGAAAACAAGTCTTAGAAAACACTTCCCGTTTTTCTTGTAGTCAGTTCTTTATTTTCCTTCGTAGTTTGTGCATGGTATGATTTAAGTGGAAATTGAAAACCATACGCATTAGATTTTTAATCATAAGCATATATTTACACAGGCCTATAGGAGACCTAAAGGAAAAGTGAAATGGCCAAGAGAGAAATAAAATCTAATTTTCCTACGGGCTGTGTTTCCTTAAATGGTATTAACTAACCAGAGATACCATTATTTTAAGTTGACCTGACAAACTATTTAGAAGTTAAAAACACAAATTTGACTTTATAGAGACTGAGTCTTTGACTCCGCCACCTGCTAACCATGTGATTTTGTGGAAGGTCAATTTCTCCATGCTGTAGTTTCCTCTTATATTAAATGTAGATATGCATAGTACTATTTTCTAGGTTTGTATGAGCAAGTGAAATATTTAGCACCATAGAGTAGGAACTTGTTATGTGTCGTATTCCAATGTTGTTATTAATAGTAGTAGTACTAATAATAGTAATAGAGGTGCTCAGCCTTAGACACACACACTCAGAAGCACTGAAAATAAGCTTCCAAAAAACTAGCCCAGTACAATCTGTCCTGGCTATCCAGGCTATAGCACAGATTAGTGAGTAGGTGCCCTGTACTTTTTATCTCTTCTGTAATTCTCATATCTTTCCTAACATGACCTATTTAACACTCTTTCACGAATGTCTTTTCTGCTTAATTTAATCAGGGTCAATTTCTGTTGTTTGCAACCCAAGAGACCTGACTGTTGCAGATGAGACAACTTAGATATTCTATTTCTCTCTCTGAAATCACCATGTTCCTCACATAAAGTTGATTCATAATATATTGTTACTTCAGTGACAGAATACTACTCTGAAATAGTTAATACAACTTCCAGTGCATATTTCACAGTCTCTAGAAAAATATGTTACTGCATTTGCATGGTAGAGCCTTCTGGTCAACTCATTCCAATAACCAGTCAAGTTGGTGGAACAAAATCAACTAAATTGGATGTTCAGCTGCCTTGACCCTTCATGTCAGTCTAAAAGTATGATCCCATGCAAAGTTTTGGTCACAGCTGTGCAGAACCATGTCCCAGCACTGAATCTGCATGGATTATAGAGAAAATTATAGAGCTAGTATTTTAACATGACTTTTAAAAAATATTTTTATCTTTAATCTTAATAACCTGGAGTTTAAAATAATAGGAGACTAAAGTATTTAGAGTTTATATCATTACTACTTAAGCTTAAGATTATCTAAGGAATGTGCATTAATGGGGGAAATAAGGTTTTGAATATTTATTTGAAAATCTGGATTGAAACCCCAATTCTGTCATATGGTAACAGAGCCACTTCCATTGAAGTAGCTGATATCCTCCAAACAAGTATTTTTTATCTGCAGAGAGGTCTTGGCTTAGGTATCCCATAGGCTATAATGAGCACCAACTGAAAATGGATATCAAGTAGTGCTTACTGAATAAATGAATAAACATTGGACATGAATATAGTATTTTGTAAATTGGAAAGCACTATACAAACTATAATAAAGCTACTCTGCCCATCAATTCTATTACCTTTTTCTAGTGAGTCTGTTTTCCCATTCTCAAGATTAATGTTCTCTCTTCTCCCATACAGTCCTCTTTCCCTTTTTTGTACCCCTGTTGTCTCCCATTTTCAAAAGCTAAAGGTCTTGCTTTATACTACATTGAGAAAATACTTGTGTTAGCCAAAAAGTTCATTCAGGTTTTCATCAGATGTTATGGAAAAACCCGAACAAACATTTTGACCAAAACAATATAAGCCAATATACAGTTCCACAAATTCAAAATGTTAGTTTCATCTGTACCCATCTATACCTTTTCATATCCTATTAGAAATGAAGAAATATTTCATACATGAAAGACTACAACATTTGCTTGTGCTATACATCCCATCTCCTCTTGCCTTCAGATGGCACCTGATCTTTTGAATATTTCTTACCTAGAATGATGACTCTCTTTGCTTCCTACCCCTACATCTGTGCTTTCTCTGTTTTCTTTAAAGGTTCGTTTTCTCTATTGGTAAAATGCTGGCATTCCTCAGGCAGTTCTAGCCATTTTCCTTTCTTTCTCTAAATTCTCTCTTTGAATGATCTCTGCTATTGTTGTGGTTTCAAAGATCATCTGTACCTTTCAGGATAGTAGTCTCAGCTGAGCTTCAGACCTATAGACTTAAATTCCTTCTTGACATCCAAAATGTACTCCGCCAACACACACACACAAATCTCTTTCTCCTATTTTCTGAGTTTCTGTAAAATCATCTTCATTCACCATTTCTGACAACTCTCTCACCCCATATATCATGAATTCCTGTTCTTTCTCCCTCAAAAACAGATCACAAGTTTGTCCATTTGTCTCCATGTCCACTACTTTCCCTGAATTCAAGCCACCCATGTCTCATTCTTAGATTAACACAAATAATAGTGAACCTGCCTCTCTCCTTGTTCCAAATATTGGCCTCTTCCAATCTATTCTTTACGTATCAGCCCAAGTAATATTTTAACAGCCTCTTCCTCTACTTAGAATAAGATCAGAACTATTTACCTACCATAATCTTCAAAGCTTTGATTAATCTGGCAGGATTTTGTTCTTTCACCCATCCTTGGCCACTCTTTCCTTTGCCCATCACGTTCCATCAATGACTTTTTCAACCCTTGAGGGCACCAAGGACTTTCTCACTTAAGGAACTTTGTATGAGCTATTCCCTATGCCTGGAGCACACTTTCCTTTAATATTTGCTTGGCTCAGTCCTTATTTCCATTGTATCTCAGCTTAAATATCTATACTACTTCACTTAAAACTACACCTTTACCCTTCCTTTAAATAGAACTATCCCTATTTTTTTCATAGCACTTATCAAAACGCATAATTATATTTTTACTTCTATGTTTATTTTCCATCTTCCCAAATAGACTATAAGCAAAAAGAACTTATGTTTCAGACCCATTTTATTCTCCAGTGTAGAGTGGGGCACAACACTGTCCCCAGTATATATTCATTCATTCATTCACTCAACAAATAATGGTCAGCTTCTATTAATAGTCAACTTCTAATGCCAACTTTTTTTTTCTTCTTTGTGCCAGAGATGCTAGAATTTGTTTATGATTCCATGTTTCAACCATTTTAGTATATATGATAAGGATTTCTTTTGAAGATAAGATTTAGCAATTATATTAAAGGTATTTTTCTGTATATATCTCATTTAAGGGCACTTAAATATTCCCATAACATTATTTTTTAATGCCCTAGGTTGTATAAAAAGTGTAAGTGGACTCTTTGAAAAGAATGAATCTTCTAAGCTTATCAAATTCTTTATTTCATCAATGAACAGAGTTACCCATGCCAGAAATTTGAAATGTGAATAATTTTCAGATGTTCTTTTATCTTTTTAGCCTGCTACCCAGTTTGTCATTTCAAGAATGGATGTCTTAACTCTACTGATGAAAGAGAACTTGCCTAGGCCGTAAACTCAATGAGCCATTAAATAGGTGACAATAATCTTGATAGAATTTTGGAATATTTAATTAGTGCAAAAAGTACTCTTAGCCAGTGCTCAATTACTTCCATGGATACTCCCCAAAATATCAACCAACTATTTTGCATGTCCATGAAATGCTTTGGAAGATATTTAAGACTGAAAAAGGAGATAATATTTCATCTACTAATTGAGATTTTGACATACTTGTGCATATACAGTAATAAAGTTTCAAAGTGAATTCAGTTTAGATACTTGAGATATGTTTAAAGGTGACATTTTTATCCTTAAGGTTACATGAAAGTAACTGAGAGGCTATGAAAACTTCTAGGCTAGAGAAGGGAAGTATATCATCTGGTATACCCAATACTATCATTTTTTTTACACATTATATGCACTGGCCAAACACAAATAGAATAAAGAAAGGAAACAAGAAAATTATAATCTTGTAAATCATAATCATGATTGAAAAAATAACTCTTCAGAGTTGGTCTTTCAGCACAAGAACAAACAGCTTAAAGGGATAATACAATGGAGAGGCGGTAATAAGAAGGAGGAAGAAATGGGGATGAGGGAGTGGATGCTTTAAGTAAGGGAACATATGGACACTTGACTTATTTTTAAAAGACATGACTCAGTATCCTGTTAGTTTATTTAATAGGAAAAACATTTTATGGTCTCAAGAGTTGGGGCTTCTAAATTGGTTACATCATTCCTTTTCTTTATCAAGGTAAGAAAACAATAAGGAAATATTTGCTCTTCCAAATAGGCTCATGTTTTAGACAAAATGGAAATTTAGTTAGATGTTTTACAAAAACTATGTCACCCAGATTTCCTTACCTAAGCAGTCCTGAGATTATAATCCTGGCCCACATGGGTATGAGAAGCAGGCTAAATGCTTATTCTCTGGGTTATGCAGCCTGATAACCAGCCTGTTCATCAGTGTCTCTCTTCAGTGCTTATAGCCTGTTCTGGGGAAAAATTCTGGACAAGAGACTATTATAGAGATCCATAGATGAAATTTTGTATAGTAAAATAAAATAATGTCAGTAGGAGTCCCGTAGCCACCAAAAAAAATTCCATCCTTGAGGAGGACTTGCTCTTCCTATTGAGTGTGTTGGCATTTCTTAGTTGGCTTAGTTCTATCATCTATTCACAATGGATTGATTCTTATAAAATGTGACATTAAGCCAATAATTTATTTATTTGTTAGTCATTAATTGATTGATTAAGTACTCATTTTTGAATGCTTAATATGAACCAGACACTCTGCTTGACTCTGGAGGTACAAGGATGACTCAACATCAACTAGCTTAGTCTAGTTTTAGGAATAAATATGCAATAACTATAATACAAGGAAATGTTATTGATGCTGAGATAAAGTTTGTATCAGAGATTCTGTGTGAGCACAGAGAAAGTTTAAAATCTATCTGGAGATAAATGAACAAAAATCCTCCTAAGCACTTTTTGGAAGTAGAGCTTGTAATGGACAGTAAACATCTCTTCAGACAATGGCCTCAAAGTTTCATTAAACTGTTCTATTGCAGGGGAAGTATCCAAATTTTAGTGTCTTTTTCAGTTTTAATTTTTTATAATAACTGTTAGTCATAATGGATGACTATATAGCCAGTTCACTTGTAAAAACAATGAAGTCTGGAGTTTCCTTATGAGAAAAATTTAAACTATTATTCAATTTTTTAAAAAAGCATAGGAATATTTAAGCTTTTTATTGCTTTATAAATTAGTAGTCACATTTTTCTAAGGATATGTCTGTTTTGTCTAAGTTTTCAAAGCTGTTAACATATTGATAATTGATAGTGTTTGCTTTTCTTGTTGTAAAAGATTTATTGAGATATAATTCACATCTCATAAAACTCACCATTTTAAGAGCACAATTCAATGATATTTAGTATATTCACAGAGTTGTCCAACAATCACCATAAACTAATTTTAGAACAGTTCCATACCCCTCAAAAGAAACCCTAAACTCAGTTGTCAATCCCCATTACCCCCCATTCCCCAGCACTAGGCAGTCATGAATATACAATTTATATCCAGAAATTTGTCGATTTTGGACATTTTGTATAAATGGAATCCTACAACATGTTGTCTTTCATGACAGACTTCTTAGCATTTTTTTCAGACTCATTCACATTGTAGAATTCATCAGTCTTTATTCTTTTTTATAGCTTAATGATATTACATTGTTTGGATATACTACATTTTTTTATCCTTTCACCAGTTGATAGATGTGTGTATTATTTCTACCTTTTGGCTGTTGTGAATAATGCAGCTGTGAATATTTGTGTATAAGATTTTGTGTGGACATATGTTTTAATTTATTTTGGGTATGTATCTAGGAGTGGAATTGCAAGGACATATGCTAATTCTACATTTAACTTTGTAAAGAGCTGCTAGACTATTTTCCAAAGTCACTGTGCCATGTTATATTAGCAATATCAGTGAATAAGGGTTTTGATTTCTCAAGATCTTCACCAACACTTGCTATTATCTGCATTTTTTATTATACCTATTCTGTGTGTATAAAGTGATATCTCACTGTGGTTTTGATTTTCATTTCCTTTACTGAGGTTGAGCATTCTTTCATGTGTTGATTGGAAATTTGTATCTTTTCTAGAGAATTGTCAATTCAGATCGTTTACTCATTTTTTGATCTTTTTATTATTGAGTTGTAAGAGTTCTTTATATATCCTAGATACACATTCTTAGATATATGATTTAAAAATACTCCCTTACATTGATGGATTGTATTTTCACTTTCTTGATGGTGTCCTTTGAAGCACAAGTTTAATTTGATAAAATGTAATTTGTTATTTATGTTTATACTTTTGGTATCATATCTAAGAAATCATATCTTGACAAATCTAACATAACGAAGATTTACCCTATGCTTTCTTCTAAGAGCTTTATATTTTTAGCACTTAGATTCAGGTCTTTGTTCCATTTGGAGTGAATTTCTGTATGATGTGAGATAGGGATCCAAATTCACTTTTTGGCATATGTCTAGATGGTTGTCACTGCACAATTTGTTGAAAAGACCATCTTCTGCATTGGACTGTCTAGGCAATTATCAGAAATCAATTGACTGTAAATGTTAAGTTTTATTTTGGGGTTTTCAATTCTATTCCGTAGGTTTATATGTCTCTTCTTATGCCACTGACACCCAGATGTGATTCTTCTCACTTTGAAGTAATTTTTGAAATTGGAATTATGAATCCTACAACTTTATTCTTTTTCAAGATTGTTTCAGCTACTTTGTGTCCTTTGAGTTTTCTTATGAATTTTAGAATTATTTTGTCAATTTCTGCAAATAAGCCAGGTGGGATTCTGATAGAGACTGCACTGAATCTGTAAATCAGCTTGTGGAGTAGTGATATCTTAACAATATTAAGTTACCAGATCTATGAACATGGGATGTCTTTCAATTTATTCAGGTATACTTTAATTTCTTTCAACAATGTTTTACATTTTGTACTTATTTCATAGTAATAGTTTAGTATTTCATAGTAAAAGTTTTATATTTATTATTTATTCTTAAGTAATCTTTGTTTTGTTATAAGTAAAATAATTTAATTAATTTTATTTTTGGAGAGTACATTGCAGGTGAATAAACTTACTATTTGTTTTTGTAAACTGACCTTTTGTCCTGCCAACTTGCTGAACTCATTTATTAGTGTAATAAGTTTTCTGGCAGATTCCTTTGTATTTTCTATATACAAGATCACGTCATCTGCAAATAGTTTTAATTCCACATTTCCATTTTGTATTTCTTTGATTGGATTTTCTTTCCTAATTACCCTTGCTAGAACTTCCAGTATGATGTTGAATATGTGTGGTGAAAGTGGGTATCCTTGTCTTTTTCCCGTTCTTAAGGGGAAGTATTCAGTCTTTAACCATTAAGTATAATGTCAGCTCTGAGAATTATGCACATTACCTTTAACCGGATGAGAAAGTTCCCTTCTATTCCTACTTTGCTAAATGTTTTTATCATGAAAGAGTGTTGGAATTTGTCAAATGTTTTCTCTGACTCTATTATATATCTTTAAAAAATTATTTTGACATGATGTATTTACATCAATTGTTTTTCAGATGTTAGATCAATCTTGTATTACAAGGGTAAAGCACCTTTAGTCATGGTGTATAAACCTTTTCATGTGTTCCTGGATTCATTTGCTAGTATTTTGTTGAGAATTTTTGCATCTATACTCATGAGAGAGAATACTCAAGTTTTCTTTTCTTGTAATTTCTTCATAATCACAGTTTTACCAATAAGGGCATTACTAGCCTAACATAATGAGTTAGAAATTTTTCCCTCCCTTTGTATTTTTAGAAGCATTTGCAAAGGATTGGAATTAATGATTAAGGATTGTTTGGTAGAATTCACCAGTGAAACCATCTGGATCTGGGTTTTTCTTAGTAGGAAGTTTATTGACTACTAATTCAATTTCATAAATTTTTATAGATCCATTCATATTTTCTATTACTCCTTGAGTCAGTTTCAGACTGTGTCTTCCTAGGAATTGTACACTTTTTTTTTTTTTTTTTTTTTTTTTGCGGTACGAGGGCCTCTCACTATTGTGGCCTCTCCCGTTGCGGAGCACAGGCTCTGGACAAGCAGGCTCAGCGGCCATGGCTCATGGGCCCAGCTGCTCCATGGCACGTGGGATCCTCCCGGACCAGGGCATTGGCCTCTCCCGTTGTGGAGCACAGGCTCTGGACAAGCAGGCTCAGCGGCCATGGCTCACGGGCCCAGCTGCTCCATGGCACGTGGGATCCTCCCGGACCAGGGCATGAACCCATGTCCCCTGCATCAGCAGGCGGACTCTCAACCACTGCACCACCAGGGAAGCCCGGAATTGTACACTTTTATCTAAATCGTCCAATTTATTGGCATACAGTTGTTCATAGTATTGCCTCATAATCCTTTGTATTCCTGTTAGTTTCATAGTAATGCCCCCTCTCTCAATTATGATTTTATTAATTTGAAACTTCTCTGTTTCTTTCTTGCTGAGTGTAATTAAAAGTTTGTCCATTTTGTTGATCTTTCCAAAGCACTAATTTTGGTTTCATAAGTTTTTGCTATAATTTTTCTATTATTTATTTCATTACTTTCCTCTCTAGTTTGTATTATATCCTTTCTTCTGCTTGAATTAGATTTAGTTTACTATTTTTTCTACAAGTGTCCTCGAGTTGGAAGTTTAGGTTGTTGATTTTAGATGTTTCTCCTTTGTTAATGTAGATGTTTACACCTTTAAATTTCCCTCTGAGTACTGCTTTTGCTGCATCCTCTAAGTTTTGTTATATTATGTATTCATTTTTATTCATCTCAAAGTATTTTCTGATTTTCTTTGTGATTTCTTCTTTAACCAAATCTATGCAAGAATGTACTGTTTAATATTCACATATTAGTGAAATTTCCCAAATTTATTTTTATTATTGATTTCTAATTTCATTCTCAGTGAATGTATTACATACTTAGCTTCAATCCTTTTAAATGTATTGAGGTTGTTTTATACCTAGCATGTTTTCTATACTTGATAATAGTGTATGCGTACCTGAGAAGAATGTTCTGCTATTAAGTAGATTTTCTGTTATATCTAGTTAGTTTATAACATTGTTCTAGTCTTCTATTGCCTTGCTTACCTTTCAGTTATTTTTATAATGTAGATTTGTCTACAGTAACCCTTCCCACATTCATCATAATATTATTTGTGTATTCTCTCCCTTTATTTAGTCTTCCTAGAATTTTTTTCTACATTATGAGGTTTTCCTTTTTAAAAATAACTTTTGCTTTTGTTGATCTATATTATATCTTTTGTTTTTGTTTTATTAATCATTATTAATAATATTAATTATCATTTTTTATTTTCAGTTCTTGCAGTTTTTACTATTGTGTCTATATGGAAGAATCCATATCTAGGAATTTTTTTTTCTAGTTTTATTGAGAAGTTATTGACATATAACATTGTGTAAGTTTAAGATATAAAACGTGATGGTTTAATATCTATATAGATATAGATATAGATATAGATAGAAAGAATTACCACAATAAGTTAGTTAACACATCCATTACCTCACACATAGTTACTTTTTTTGTGGTGAAAACTTTTAAGATCTACTTTCTTAGCAACTTTCAAGTATACAATACATTATTGTTAACAATAGTCATTATGCTGTACATAAGATTGCCAGAACTTATTGATCTTGTAAATGAAAGTTTGTACCCTGTGCCCACTATCACCCTTTTACCTCCATCCCACTCCAGCCCCTGGCAGCCACCAATCTACTCACTGTTTTAATGAGTTCGGATGTTTTAGATTTCACATACGAGATCATACACTTATGATCTTAAAGTATTTGTTTTTATCTGATGTAATTCAATTAGCATACTGCATTCCCTCAAGATTCATCCATGTTGTGGCAAATGGCAGGATTTCTTCTTTTTAATGACTGAATGACATCCCATTATATGTATAAACCCCATTGTTTAATACTTAAGTCACTTTCATCTTTTAGTTATTGTGAATAATGCTGCAGTGAACATGAGGTGTATATATGTCTTTGAGATAGTGATCTCATTTTCTTCAGATAAATTCACAACATCAGGAGTGCTGGATTTTATGGTAGTTCTATTTTTAATCTTTTGAGGAACACCATAGTGTTTTCTTAAGTGACTGTACAGATTTACATTCCCATCAAAAATATTCAAGGGTTCCCTTTTCCCCACATCCTCATCAACACATTATCTCTTATCTTTTTGAAGATAACTATTCTACCAGGTGTGAGGTGATACCTCATTGGTGTTCTGACTTGTATTTCCATGACGATTAGTGATGTTGAGCAACTTTTTATGTACCTGTTGGACATTGGTATGTCTTTGGAAAAATTTCTGTTCAGTTCCTTTACTCCTTTCTCATTGGATTTTTTTTTGTCTTTTTTTTTTTTTGCTATTGAATTCTATGAGTTCCGTATATATTATGGATATTATCATCCTTATTAGAAAAATTGTGTGTATGTATGTTCTTCCATTCCATAGTTTGCATTTTCATTTATGATTATTTCTCTTGTTGTGCAGAAAACTTTTTACTATGATGTAGTGACACTTATTTAGTTTTGCTTTTGTTGCTAGTATGTTTGGTGTCATATCCAAAAAAATTGATGCCAACACCAACGTCAAGAAGCTTATCCCCAGAATTTTCTTCTACGAATTTTACAGTTTCATAACTTCTATTTAATTTGTTGATCTAGTTTGGCTAAGTGATGTAAGATAATTGTTCAATTTTATTCTTTTCCATGTAAATATCCAGTTTCCCCAATAGCATTTATTGAAGATAATATTTTTTCCCCACAGAGTACTTTTGGATCCCTTTTCAAATGTGTCTTGACCATATATGTGTAGGTTTATTTCTGGGCTTTTGATTCTGTTCCATTGGTCTATGTGTCTGTTTTTATACCAGCACCATACCGTTTTTATCACTATAGCTTTGTAATGTATTTTGAAATCAGGAAACAAAATACCTCCAGCTTTGTCTTTATTTCCAGGGATAGCTTTGGCAATTTGAGTGTTGTGTGTGTGTGTGTGTGTGTGTGTGTGTGTGTGTGTGTGTGTGTGTATGTAGTTCCATTAGAATTTTAAGATCGCTTATTCTATTTCTCTGCAAAATGCCATTGGAATTTTCATAGGATTGCCTTGAGAGTATAGATGGCTTTGGGTAGTATTGACATTTAACAATGTTAACTCTTCCAATCTGTGAAAAAGTAATATCTTTCCATTTGAGTCTTCAGCTTCTTTTAACAATGTCATTAGTTTTCAGTGTCATTTTTTAACCTCCTTGATTAAATTTATTCCTAAGTATTTAATTATTGTTGATGCTATTGTAAATGGAGTTATTATCTTTATTTCTTTTTCAGATAATTGAATGTTAGCATATAGAAATGCAACTGATTTTTGCATGGTGATTTTGTATCCCAAAACTTTGCTGAATGACTTGATTAGTCCTAACAGATTTTTTGGTTGGGTTTATATGATTTTCTCTATATAAGATCATATAATCTTCAAACAGTGACAATTTTACTTATTCCTTTATGATTTGGATGTTTTAATTTATTTTTCTTGTATAATTGTTCTGGCTTGGACTTCCAGTACTATGTTGAATAGAAGTGGCAAAAATGGGCATCTTTGTCTTGTTCCTAATCTTAGAGGTAAAGTTTTCAATCTTTCTCTGTTGAGTGCAATGCTAGCTATGGGCTTGTCATATATGACTTTTATTATATTGAGGTATCTTCCTTCTATAAACATTTTTTGGAGTAATTTTGAAAAATTTTATCATGAAAAGATGTTGAGTTTTGTCAAACACATTTTCTGCATCTATTGAGATGATTATATGATTATCTTTTATTCTACTAGTATGATGTATCACATTTATTGATTTCCATATGTTGAACCATTCTTGCATCACATAGATAAATTCCACTTGATCATGGTATATGATTCCTTTAATATGCTGCTGAGTTTGGTTGTTATTATTTTAGTGATAATTTTTGCATGTATAATTTTTGCACATATTTGCAAGGATGTTCACCTGCTTTCTTTTCTTGCAGTGTCCTTTTCTGGGTTTTGTGTATCAAGGTAATTCTGTCCTCATAAAATGAGTTTGGAGGTATTCGTTCCTCTTCATTTTTTTTTTTTTTTTTGGAAGAATTTGGGAAGACAGGTGCTAATTCTTTTTTAAATATTTGATAGAATTAACCAATTATTTAATTATCTGGTCCTTGGCTTTTCTGGGTTAGGAGATTTTTGATTACTGATTCAATCTTGTTACAAAAATTGGTCTAATCAGATTTTCTATTTCTTCATGATTCAGTATTGATAGGTCATATATTTATATGTATTTATTAATTTCTTCCAGGTTATCCAATTTTTTGGTATATTATTGTTAATAGTAGGCTCTTGTGATCCTTTGTCTTTCTGTGGTATCAGTTGTAACATCCCTTTTTTCATTTCTGATTATTTTTACTTGAATCATCTCTCTTTTTTATTACTCTAGCCAAGGTTTTTCAATTTTGTTTGTTTTTTCAAAATAACAGCTCTTACTTTTATTGATATATTCTATGGTTTTTCAGGCCTCTGTTTCATTTATTTCTGCTCTGATCTTTGTATTTCCTTCCTTCTGCTAATTGTAGGCTTGGTTTGTTCTCCTTTTTCTAGCTCCTAGAGGTGCAAAATTAAGTTGTTTATTTAAGATCTATAATTTTTCCTGATGTAGGCATTTATCATTGTAAATTTACTTCTTGGAAATGCATTTGTTGCATCCCATAAGTGTTAGTACACTATGTTTGCATTTTTCATTTTTTTCAAGATATTTTTAAAAGTTTCTTTTTTTTATTTTTTTTTGGTGGTACGCGGGCCTCTCACTGTTGTGGCCTCTCCCATTGTGGAGCACAGGCTCTGGACGCGCAGGCTCAGCAGCCATGGCTCACAGGCCCAGCCGCTCCG
>NC_041224.1:80279078-80285223 GCF_002837175.3 Physeter macrocephalus
GATCTTCCCGGACTGGGGCATGAACCCGTGTCCCCTACATCGGCAGGTGGACTCTCAACCACTGTGCCACGAGGGAAGTCCTAAAATTTTCTTTTTAATTCCTTCTTTGACAGCATTTGTTATTCAGGAGTGAGCTGTTAATTTCCATTTATTTGTAAATCTTCTGATTTTTCTCCTGTTATTGATTTCTAGTTTCAAACCACTGTGTTCAGAAAATATACTTGATATTATTTCAATCTTCTTAAAGTTAATAAGACTTGTTTTGTGACCTAACGTGATTTATCCAGGAAAGTGTTCCATGTGTGCTTGAGAGGTGTATACTGTGGATGGACTGTTCTGTATCTATCTTTTAGGTACATTTGATCTAAAGTATAATTCAAGTCCAATGTTTCTTTATTAATTTTCTGTCTGGATGATCTATTCATTCTTGAAATTGGGGTATTAAAGTCCTCTACTATTATTGTGTCAATGTCTAATTCTCCCCTCAGATCTTAAAGTATATAGGTGCTTAATATATTTAGGTGGTCAAATTTTGGATGCATATATATTTACAATATGTGCATATATATTTATAATATATCATCATGATTAATTGAGTCCATGTCTGGACTGTATCCATTCTTCTATTTATGCCATTTATTGAATTATTTAATTCAACTATTATCTGTTTTATTCTTAATATTTCTGCTTTATTACTTTAATGTTCTTTTCTTTGAGTTTCATATTGCTAATATTTTATTTTTCAATAATGTTCATTAATCTACTTTTAAACTTTTGTGCCTATTACTTCTACTTCTTATGGAATACATCATCCTGTTGATATTCTTTTGAAAATGTTTGGATTCTCAAACATCTTGTTATTTTAGCATATGAGCTTATGTTCTCCTATAAGTATTAGTTAGTTACTCATCAGGTAATGAATGCATAAAGTAGAAAATCAGGCCCGATTATGAGTCAGTCCTAAAAAGATCACTGGAAATGAAGGGAGAGGGAAGATAGAAGAAGAACTGTACAGAGTACATTACTCCAGAAACCAGAAAAACATCATTCCCCTCAAGACAACAACTAAGCTAAGGCTTTGCACTTTTCTTGTCAAGAAAGAGAGGCATTAAGAGGAAACACCTCTTAGATTTTAATAGTACAGCCCTGTAATATTTGATAGATAGTATTAAAAATCTAATACCTGAAATTAGTGTCTCCCTCTACCCATTTTTTTCCTCAGCTATGCAACAGGCTAACCTGATAGTAGTTTTGAAGAAATCTGAACCAGAGTCACCACAAATGGGATGGCAGACATTTATTTTTTGTCTCAAGACAATGACAGAAGATCGATATCAGAATTCCAAAGATGTCTTTCCTACTTGTCCATGTCATAGCTCTGCTATACTGCCTCCTACTTGGGCCAAAGCCACCACTTGATACACACTATTTCAAAATAATACCCTGTTACCTGGGAGGTTTTTTTTTTTTTTTTTTTTTGTCATCTTTCCTTTATAAGTATTTTTCCTCTAAAATTTGTATTGATTTTGGAGGAGGGAACCAGCAGTCTTATCTATTCTATACCTAGAAACAAAACCTTCATACATCTTTTTAAAGGCAACATTGTTTTGAACTATGAAAATAGCAACAATTGCCTGGCATTATTAGATGTTTTATATTTTTGAAAACACCACATTTATTAACTGGTATGATCATCATAAATGTCATATAAAATAGCTAAAGTATTAATATTCCTGTTGTACACATGAGGAAACTGAGATTGAAGTAAGATGAATGATTTACCCAAGACCTCATATTTAGTTATTCATGCATAATGACTCCCTCTACAGAAAACTTTTTCATCAATGGCTAAACTGCAGGCAAATTATTTAGCTTATTTCAACTTCAGTTTCCTGTATAAATACTGGAGAAAAATCTCCCCAGTCTTTCAGCAAAGGGAGCAGAAAAGAAGCCATTTTTAAATACTCCAGGGAGCACTTTGTTCTTCTTAACAAGGGAACACTCAGGAGAGACTACAAGCATACCTTGTTTTATTGTGCTTCACTTTATTGTGCTTTGTAGGTACTGTGTGTTTTACAAATTGAAGTTTTGTGGTAGTCCTGTGCCAAGGAAGTCTATCACACCATTTTCCCAACAGCATTTGCTCACTTCATGTCTCTGTGTCACATTTTGTTTATGCTACAATATTTCAAATGTTTTCATTATTGTTATATTTGCCATGTTTATCTGCGATCAGCAATATTTGATGCTACTATTGCAAAAAGCTGATGACTTGCTGAAGGCTCAGATGATGATTAGCATTTTTTTTGGAAATAAAGTATTTATAAATTAAGATGTATATTTTTTAAGACACAATACTATTACATACTTAATAGACTAAAATATAGTGTAAAATTTATATGCACTGGGATACCAAAAAATTTTGTATGACTTATTTTACTGAGATATTTGCTCCATTGTGGTGGTCTGGAATTGAACCCTCAATATCTCTGAGGTATGACTGTAGTTAATCAGACCCTAACCTGCTGGAGTATTATCAGAACCTAACTGACCTGGGAGAAGGGAAATACCAAATTCCAGCCTATTCTAGACATCCTGTCCCACCAAGGGGGGGAGAAAAAAACCTGAAAAACTCCTGCAAAGTTCACAGTCCAGAGCATAAGCTCACTGGAAGACTGAGACCTGATCATAGGACTATATAATATTTCCTCTCCCCTCACACCTCACCATCACAATACTAAAGACCACTTACAGTAATTCCTTTTACTTGATACATGATATCTGGCTATAGAGAAAAAAATACAAGATATACTGAAAGGCAAAAAATACAACTTGAAAAATAATTATGATTAATATGCTCAGGGCTCTAATGGGGATAAAGTAGACAATATACAAGAATAGATGGGCATTGCAATCAGATAGATGGAAATCCTAAGAAAAGAACCAAAGAGAAAGCTATAGATTAAAAACTCTAAAACAGACATGAGAATGGAAACTGGACATGGCTGAGAAAAGGATCTCTGAGTTAGAGAACATATCAATAGAATCCTTGAAAACCAGGAAGCAAAGAGAGCAAAGACTGAAAAAAAAAAAAAAAGAACAGAATGTCCAAGGATTGTGGGGCAATTTACAAAAGGTGTAATTTGAATACCAAAAGGAGAAGAAGAAAAATAAAAAGAAAGGGACAAAGAAATTGAAACAATAATGACTAAGAATTTCCTCCAAACTAATTTCAGACATTAAACCACAGATCCAGGAAGCTCAGAGAGCACTAAGCAGGATAAATGTCAAACGAACTAACAAACAAATGCTACACCTAAGTTTATTTTTTCAAAGTACAGAAACTCAAAAATAAATAGTAAAACTGGAAGAAGCCAGAAGGAAGAAATATTTTACATATAGGGAAAAAAATGTATTACATCCAACTCCTTACAAATCATGCAAACAAGAAGAGAGTGGAGTGAAATGTTTAAAGTGTGGAGAGAAAAAAAAAAAAAAAACCTCACCAACCTAGGATTATGTACCCTGTGAAACTATCCTTCAAAAGTTAAGGAGAAATAAAGACTTTCTTAGACAAACTAAAATTGAGGAAATTTGATGTCATTAGACCTGCCTTGCAAAAAATGTTAAAAGAAGTTCTTTAGACAGAAGGAAAATAATAGGTCAGAAACTTGGATCTACATAAAGTAAGGAACACCATAGAAGAATAAGTAAAGGTAAAATTAAAAATTTTAGGTTTCTTTTTCTGGATTCATCTAACAGATAACTGTGTGTTCAAACTAAAAGCATGAACATCAATAATGTATTTGTGTATTTTTATGGATTTATATAATATATATGCTTATGTATGTCTATACATAAGTGAAATGAATGATAGTAATACTACAAGAGATTCAAAGGAGAAGTTAATATTATTTTACTATAAGGTACTCACACTACTCATGAAATGGTATTGTATTATTTGAGAGAGGACTTGGATAACTTACAAATGTATAGTGCAAACTCTAGGGCAATCACTAAAAAAAAAAAGAAACTTAATATAATCCATATGCTAATAACAGAGAGAAAATGAATTACATAAAATACTCAATTAAAGCTATAAAATGCAGACAAAAAGTGGAAGACACAAGAAGGGCAACAAATAGAAAACAGTAACAAATATGGTAGATATTAATCCAGCTAGATCCAATTCATTGGGTTGGATCAATTGTTTAAATGCACCAATTAAAAGACAGAGATTACTCCCTCCTGTGACAGCACTGGAATCACAACTAACTGCTGAACAATCATCAATAGGAAGACACTGGAACTCACCAAAAAAAAATACGACACATCCAAAGATAAAGGAGAAGCCACAATGAGAGGGTAGGAGGGGTGCAATCACAATAAAATCAAATCCCATAACAGCTGGGTGGGTGACTCATAAACTGGAGAACAATTATACCACAGAAGTCCACCCATTGGAGTGAAGGTTTGAGCTCCACATCAGTACTCCCAACCTGGGGGTCTGGCAACAGGAGGAGGAATTCCCAGATGATCAGATTTTGAAGGCTAGCAGGATTTGATTTCAGGACTTTGACAGGACTGGGAGAAACGGAGACTCCACTCCTGGAGGGCACACACAATGTAGTGTGTGCATCAGGACACAGGAGGAAGGAGCAGTGACCCCAGAGGAGACTGAAGAGACCTACCTGCTAGTGTTAGAGGGTCTCTTGCAGAGGAGGGGGGTGGCTGTGGTTCACGACGGGGAGAAGGAAACTGGAAGCGGAAGTTCTGAGAAGTATTCCTTGGCATGACCCTCATGGGGTCTGCCATTAACCCCACCAAAGAGACTGTAGCCTCCAGTGCTGGGTCACCTAAGGCCAAACAAACAACAGGGAGGGAACTCAGCCCCACCCAACAGCAGACAAGCTGATTAAAGTTTTACTGAGCTCTTCCCACCAGAGCAACACACAGCTCTACTCACCACCAGTCCCTCCCATCAGGAAGCTTGCACAAGCCTCTTGGATAGCCTCATCCACCAGAGAGCAGACAGCAGAAGCAAGAAGAACTACAGTCCTGCAGCATGTGGAATGAAAAGCACATTGACAGAAAGACAGATAAAATGGAAAGACAGAGGACTATGTACCAGATGAAGGAACAAGATAAAAACCCAGAAAAAACAAGTAAATGAAGTAGAGATAGGCAACCTTCCAGAAAAAGAATTCAGAATAATGATAGTGAAGGTGATCCAGGACCTTGGAAAAGGAATGGAGGCAAAGATCGAGAAGATGCAAGAAATGTTTAACAAAGACCAAGAAGAATTAAAGAAAAAACAAACGGAGATGAAAAATACAATAACTGAAATGAAAAATACACTAGAAGGAATCAATAGCAGAATAAATGAGGCAGAAGAATGGATACGTGACCTGGAAGACAGAAAGGTGGAATTCACTGCCATGGAACAGAATAAAGAAAAAAGAATGAAAAGAAATCAGGAGAGCCTAAGAGACTTCTGGGACAACATTAAACACACCAAGATTCACATTATAGGGGTCCAGGAAGGAGAAGAGAGAGGGAGAGGACCCGAGAAAATATTTGGAGAGATTATAGTCGAAAACTTCTGTAACATGAGAAAGGAAATAGCCACCCAAGTACAGAAAGCACAGAGAGTCCCAGGCAGGATAAACCCAAGGAGAAACATGCCAAGACACATAGTAATCAAACTGACAAAAATTAAAAACAAAGAAAAATTATTAAAAGCAACAAGGGAAAAACAACAAATAACATACAAGTGAACTCCCAAAAGGATAACAGCTGATTACTCAGCAAAAACTTTACAAGCCAGAAGGGAGTGGCATGATACATTTAAAGGGATGAAAGGGAAGAACCTACAAAAAAAATTATTCTACCTGACAATGATCTCATTCAGATTTGACAGAGAAATCAAAAGCTTTACAGACAAGCAAAAGCTACGAGAATTCAGCACCACCCAACCAGCTATACAGTAAATACTAAAGGAACTTCTCTAAGTGGGAAACATAAGAGAAGAAAAGGACCTACAAAAACAACCCAAAACAATTAAGAAAATGGTAATAGGAACATACATATTCATAATTACCTTAAATGTGAATGGATCAAATGCTCCAACCAAAAGACACAGGCT
>NC_041224.1:80285588-80290284 GCF_002837175.3 Physeter macrocephalus
CGTAATGATCAAGGGATCAATCCAAGAAGAAGATATAAAAATTATAAATATTTATGAAGCCAATATAGGAGCACCTCAATACATAAGGCAAATACTAACAGCCATAAAATGGGAAATCAACATTAACACAATCACAGTAGAGGACTTTAACATTCCACTTTCACCAATGGACAGATCATCCAAAATGAAAATAGATAAGGAAACACAAGCTTTAAACAATACATTAAACAAGATAGACTTAATTGATATTTATAGGACATTCCATCCAAAAACAACAGAATACACTTTCTTCTCAAGTGCTCATGGAACATTCTCCAGGATGGATCATATCTTGGGTCACAAATCAAGCCTTGGTAAATTTAAGAAAATTGAAATTGTATCAAGTATCTTTTCCGACCACAATGCTATGAGACTAGATAACAGTTACAGGAAAAAAATCTGTAAAAAATACAAACAAATGGAGGCTAAACAATACTCTATGTAATAACCAAGAGATCACTGAAGAAATCAAAGAGGAAATCAAAAAATACCTCGAAACAAATGACAATGAAAACACAATGACCCAAAACCTATGGGATGCAGCAAAAGAAGTTTTAAGAGGGAAGTTTATAACAATACAATCCTACCTCAAGAAACAAGAAACATCTCAAATAAACAACCTAACCTTACACCTAAAGCAATAAGAGAAAGAAGAACAAAAAAACCCCAAAGTTAGCAGAAGGAAAGAAACCATAAAGATCAGATCAGAAATAGATGAAAAAGAAATGAAGGAAAAAATAGCAAAGGTCAATAAAACTCTAAAACCTGGTTCTTTGAGAAGATAAACAAAATTGATAAACCTTTAGCCAGACTCATTAAGAAAAAGGGGGAGAGGACCCAGATCAATAAAATTAGAAATGAAAAAGGAGAAGTTACAATGGACACCGCAGAAATACAAAGCATCGTAAGAGACTACTACAAGCAAGTCTAAGCCAATAAAATGGACAACCTGCGAGAAATGGACAAATTCTTAGAAAGGTATAACCTTCTAAAACTGAACCAGGATGAAATAAAAAATATGAACAGACCAATCACAAGCACTGAAATTGAAACTGTGATTAAAAATCTTCCAACAAACAAAAGTCCAGGACCAGATGTCTTCACAGGTGAATTTTATCAAACATTTAGAGAAGAGCTAACATCAATCATTTTCAAACTCTTCCAAAAATTTGCAGAGGAAGGAACACTCCCAAACTCATTCGATGAGGCCACCAACACCCTGATACCAAAACCAGACAAAGGTACTAAAAAAAGAAAATTACAGACCAATATCACTGATGAATATAGATGCAAAAATCCTCAACAAAATACTAGCAAACAGAATCCAACAACACATTAAAAGGATCATACACCATGATCAAGTGGGGTTTATCCCAGGGATGCAAGGATTCTTCAATATATGCAAATCAATCAATGTGATACACCATATAAACAAATTGAAGGATAAAAACCATATGATCATCTCAATAGATGAAGAAAAAGATTTTGACAAAATTCATCACCCACTTATGATAAAAACTCTCCCGAAAGTGGGCATAGAGGGAACTTACCACAACATAATAAAGGCCATATTTGACAACTGCACAGCAAACATCATTCTCAATGGTGAAAAACTGAAAGCATTTCTTCTAAGATCAGGAACAAGACAAGGATCTCCACTCTTACCACTATTATTCAACATAGTTTTGGGAGTCCTAGCCACAGCAATCAGATAAGAAAAAGAAATAAAAGGAATACACATTGGAAAAGAAGTAAAATTGTCACTGTTTGCAGATGACATGATACTATTCATAGAGAATCCTAAAGATGCCACCAGAAAATTACTAGAGTTAATCAATGAATTTGGTAAAGTTGCAGGATACAAAATTGTTGCACAGATATTTCTTGCATTCCTATACACTAAAAAGGAAAGATCAGAAAGAGAAATTAAGGGCAAAATCCCATTCATATTGCAACAAAAAGAATAAAATACCTAGGAATAAAACTACCTAAGGAGGTAAAAGACCTGTATTCTGAAAACTATAAGACACTGATGAAATAAATCAAAGATGACACTAACAGATGGAGAGATATACCACGTTTGTGTATTAGAAGAATCTATATTGTGAAAATGATTATACTACCCAAAGCAATCTACAGATTTAATGCAATCCCTCTCAAATTACCAATGGCATTTTTTAGAGAACTAGAACAAAAAAATCTTAAAATTTTTATGGAGACACAAAAGACCCCAAAAAGTCAAAGCAATCTGGAGGGGAAAAAGAAACAGACCTGGAGGAATCTGACTCCCTCACTTTGGACTATACTACAAAGCTACAGTAATCAAGACAGTATGGTACTGGCACAAAAATAGAAATATAGATCAATGGAACAGGATAGAAAGCCCAGAGATAAACCCATGCATCTATGGTCAACTAATCTATGACAAAGGAGGCAAGGATATACAGTGGAGAAAAGACAGTGTTTTCAATAAGTGGTGCTGGGAAAACTGGACAGCTACATGTAAAAGAATGAAATTAGAACATTCCCTAACACCAAACACAAAAATAAGCTCAAAATGGATTAAAGACCTAAATGTAAGACCGGACACTAAAAATCTCTTACAGGAAAACATAGGCAGAGCAGTCTAAGACATAAATCACAGCAAGATCCTTTTTGACCCACCTCCTAGAGTAATGGAAAAAAAAAAAAGGGACCTAATGAAATTTAAAAGCTTTTGCACAGCAAAGGAAACTACAAACAAGTCGAAAAGACAACCCTCAGAATGGGAGAAAATATTTGCAAATGAAGCAAGGGACAAGGATTAATCTCCAAAATATATGAATAGACCATGCAGCTCAAAATTTAAAAAACAAAACAAAAAAAAAAATCAAAAAATGGGCCAAAGACCTAAATAGACATTTCCCCAAGGAAGACATACAGATGGCCAAGAGGCACATGAAAAGCTGCTCAACATCACTAATAATAAGAGAAATGCAAATCAAAACTACAATGAGGTATCACCTCACACTGGTTAGAGTGGGCATCATCAGAAAATCTATACACATCAAATGCCATAGAGGGTGTGGAGAAAAGGGAATCCTCTTGCACTGTTGGTGGGAATGTAAACTGATACAGACACTTTGGAGAACAGTATGGAGGTTCCTTAAAAAACTAAAACTAGAATTACCTTATGACCCAGCAATCCCATTCTTGGGCATATATCCGGAAAAACAATAATTCCAAAAGACACATGCACCCCAATATTCATTGCAGCACTATTTACAATAGCCAGGTCATGGAAACAACCTAAATGCCCACTGGCAGATGAATGGATAAAGAAGATGTGTTACATATATATAATGGTATATTATTCAGCCATAAAAAGGAATAAAATTGGGTCATTTGTAGAGACATGGATGGACCTAGAGATTGTCATACAGAGTGAAGTGAGAAAGAGAAAAACAAATATCATATATTAATGCATACATGTGGAATCTAGAAAAATGTTACAGATGAACCACTTTGTAAGGCAGAAATAGAGACACAAATGTAGAGAACAAACATATAGACACCAAAGGGGGAAAGCAGTGGGGTGGCGGTGGTGGGATGAATTAGGAGATTGGGATTGACATATATACACTAATATGTATAAAATAAATAAAAAATTATAACCTGCTCTGTAAAAATATTAAATTAAATTTAAAAAATAGCAGAGCAAGAAATAAAAATAAAAGACAGACTGTCAGAATGGATTATAAAATAAGAACCAACTGTATGTTGTCTACAAGGAATTCACTTGAAATATAAAGGTACATATAGATTAAAAGTTAATGGCTGGAGAAGAATATATCATGCAAACACTGTTTTTAAAAAAAACAGAAAAAGCTATAATAATTTTGGATCTAAGATTTCAAAGCAAGGAAATTTATTAGCAATACAGAAAGGCATTGTATAATGACAAAGTGTTCTATTCTTCAAGAAGACATAATAAACATTAATGTTTATGCAACTAAGAGCACAGTGTCAAACTATTGGAGGCAAAAACTAATACAATTATAAGGAGAAATAGGTGAGCCCACTATCAAAGTTGGTAACTTCAATACCACAGTATCATAAATGGACAGACGGAGCAGGCAGAAAATTCATTTCAAGTAGTCTTTTATTTCAGGAAATTTCCTTGAATTATGAAATTTTAATTTATCTACTACATTTCTTTGGTTTTCTTCTCCCAGAATTTCTGCTATATATATATTAGATATTATTTTCCTATTTAATTTCTATAATATTTTCAAACTATTTTTATCTCTTTTCTTTGCATCATTTTTTCTTTAATATCTTCCTCCCTTTTATATTATAATTCTCTTAGGAAATTATCTGTTATGTTTATTTGTTCTTGTGTTTTTATTTATTTATTTATTTTAAACATCTTTATTGAACTAAAATTGCTTTTAGTTGTTTTTCTTTTTTTTTTAACATCTTTATTGGGGTATTCTTGCTTTACAATGTTGTGTTAATTTCTGTTTTATAACAAAGTCAATCAGTTATACGTATACATGTATCCCCATATCTCTTCCCTCTTGCGTCTCCCCTTCATCCCACCCTCCCTATCCCACACCTCTAGGTGGTCAAAAAGCACCGAGCTGATCTCCCTGTGCTATGTGGCTGCTTCCCACTA
>NC_041224.1:80290649-80333357 GCF_002837175.3 Physeter macrocephalus
ACTTCCCACCAACAGTGCAAGAGGGTTCCCTTTTCTCCACACCCTCTCTGGCATTTATTGTTTGTAGATTTTTGATGATGGCCATTCTGACCAGTGTGAGATGATATCACATTGTAGTTTTGATTTGCATTTCTCTAATGATTAATGATGTTGAGCATTCTTTCATGTGTTTGCTGACAATCTGTATATCTTCTTTGGAGAAATGTCTTTTTAGGTCTTCTGACCATTTTTGGATTGGGTTGTTCATTTTTTTGATATTGAGCTGCACGAGCTGCTTGTAAATTTTGGAGATTAATCCTTTGTAAGTTGCTTCATTTGCAAATATTTTCTCCCATTCTGAGGGTTGTCTTTTCATCTTGTTTATGGTTTCTAGAGCACCATCTTTTAGTGTTTTCACAAAGTAATAAGAATATATGCCTCATTCTGAAATGTTTCTCCCCTGCTCATTCCCTCAATTTTATCTGGATGTTTTACTTTTTTTTTTTTTGTCCTTACTATATTGTTTATATATCTGAAAGTTTCTTTTCAATGTGGATCTTCATCTCAGTAGGAAGTTTCAGTTTGTTAGTGTCAACAATTCATTGCCCATATGCAATAAAGACATTCTAGTAGTAGTGGACATACCTAACTCACAGATTTTTGTCTCTAATGCCCCAGTTAATGGAACCTCGGATTCTTGGAGAAATGGATTGTTGTAAAGCTAAGACAAGATATGTATAATATGAGCTAGACTATTTTGTTATTTCTGAAAGTAAGAAAATATGTTTTTAAAAAAAGAACACTGGATACACATCACAAGGACATGGACGCCAGCTTGATATAATTTCTCTCATCAAATGTGGGACACTTTGAGTGTCTAAAATAGTTAAATACAGGAATAAATAAAAAGCACTGAAAAACAGATTTATGAGTTTATATAGATAATAAGTGACAAATAAATGGTGCAGTTGAGAGGGTTCTGCTTAAGCTTAAAATTGAATATTGATTTGTAAATATATAGAGAGAACTGGAGTTAGAACATAAGTATTTTGCAATTATCACAGTAAAGATTAAATCAGACAAGTACTATCTATTGATGTTAAATCAAAGGTGGAAATATGATAAGGATCAGGATATTTATATGGTCATAAAATGTCTCCCCATAGACTACCAGGTTAATGAATATAAAAATCTTTTTTAAAAGTAACAATACCTTTTGCTGGATTATGTAGTAATCCCAAAAGAACATATACATACATTTTTAAATAGAGTAACTTTACACATATCAGTGGACTATAACTTAAGGACAAAAACTGCATTCAGACTGCATTTTAAAATGTGTTAGCCTTTTCTACTAATCACATTTTTTGTGGTTATGTTGATTTTACTACTCTGAGAGATCCAGGGGTAATATGGGATAAAGAAATTAAGTCATACTCTATTCTAAAAATGCTATAGTTCTGAATTTGAATAGGAAGGGTTAGTGTGAACTCATGATGCATTTTTATTGTAAAAATAAAGCATATTCTTAGTTTTGTCCATTAAAATATAGAAAAAATGACCCACCCAGTAACAATGAGCAATTCTAGCTTTCAGACTGTGGTGTCTAAGTACAATTACCCACTTAAAGGAACCAATCTCTTTGGAGAAATGGCTGATTTCATGTCTGGGTCAGACACTACACAAGATGATCCTTGAATATCTTGTCATACCAGATAACAAGAAAACTATTGAAGACAGCCAGGTTCATGATCAAATGACTCAGGAGGCAATGTGAAAATATTACTTTTGCAAAAGGTGGAGAAATATGAGTATCAGTGGGAAGCTGCTGCATAGCACAGGGAGATCAGCTCGATGCTTTGTGATGACATAGAGGGGTGGGGTAGGGAGGGTGGGAGGGAGGCTTAAGAGGGAGGGAATATGGAGATATATGTATATATATAGCTGATTCATTTTTTTGTACAGCAAAAACTAACACAACATTGTAAAACAATTATACTCCAATAAAGATAAAATAACTAACTAAATGAAAAAGAATAACGACAATAAATGTAAACACATAAAATATGTTTGAATTTTTGAGTTCACAATGATACTACATGAAGTCATCATTGCAACATGCTAGAGAACAACCTCATAATTTGAAAACTGGTTGGTAAAGGGAAGAATCAAGTATTTATATTGCTTTCCTATAAGAAGCATAACACCAAGATAATCCAATATTAGATGAAGGAAAATGATAACTTATAGAGGAATTCCAGGTAATAAATGAAGAAAAAAATGACAGAATAATTCCAAATTGCAACTCATAATGAATTCATGGTTCTAGGTATTAAGAATTTGGGGTTGTTAATATTACAAAAGGATAGATTATCAGATAGTATGTGGCTTCTGATGGCAGAACAGAAAATATTATGAAATCATTTTAATCAGAAAAGAGAGAAAGAGGAAAGAAAGAAAGAAAGAAAGAAAGAAAAAGAAAAGAAGAAAGGAAGGAAGGAAGGAAGGAAGAAAGAAAGAAAAAAGAAAGAAAAAGAAAGAGAAAGAAAGAAAGGAAGAAGGAAAGAAAGAAAGAAAGAAAGAAAGAAAGAAAGAAAGACAGAAAGACAGAAAGAAAGAGAAAGGAAGGAATGAAGGAAAGAACAAACCTGAATCTGATCAAGACTACAGTTCCAACCTCCAACCTCCAATTTACAGGATATACAGAGAACAAAGAAACATGCTAAACTTCAGGACAAGTATGCAATTAGAAAAATTCAAATTTCTGGAAAATATAGTAATGATTGCTTCCTCAAATTTCATGAAAAAAGGGTTTCCCTGGTGGCGCAGCGGTTGCACGTCCGCCTGCCGATGCAGGGGAACCGGGTTCGCGCCCCGGTCTGGGAGGATCCCACATGCCGTGGAGCGGCTGGGCCCGTGAGCCATGCCCGCTGAGCCTGCGCGTCCGGAGCCTGTCCTCCGCAACGGGAGAGGCCACAGCAGAGGGAGGCCCGCATACCACAAAAAAAAAAAAAAAAAAAAAAAAAAAAAAATTTCATGAAAAAAAAGAAAAGAGGCAGAGAGAGAGAGATGGGCAGTGACCATCAACCATTCTCAACATGTTAACCTTATTTGGATCTTTATTTAAAAAATAAAAACTCAAATGGTTAAAAATATCTGGCATTATAATATTTATGAAATAATTTAAATTTTTAACACTAAATACATATTTGATGATATTAAGGTATTATTTTAAAACTACTTTAGGATATGATATGTGTAATGGTTATGTTAAAATCATCTTTATGTATTCAAGATACATACTGAAATATTTATGGTTGAAATAATATATTTTAAATATAAAATAATAATAATATAATGGCATTTGCTTAAAAGTCAAATGGGAAGTGTGAGGTGGGAGTGAGGATGTACCAGAGGATGATCAGAGGACATCACTGGTACATGATTTGTAAAGCTGAGTAATGAGAATCCAGCAGTTTATTATATTATTTTGTCCACTTTTGTGTTTAAGGAAAATTAGGAGTATAAGCATATCATTTAGTAATATGGAGGTAAATCAAGAGGTAAGACTTACAAAATGCAGAACGGATGCTTCCGGGAAGGGAAATGGGGGAAATTAGTAGTGGTAAGTCAAGGAAGTACTATTTTTTATATTTGGTGCTCAGTGGTTTTTGATTTATAAAAGTATGTGCATATATTATTTTGTCAAAAATGGAAATGCATATAATAAAATTAAAATGTTTTTGACTTACCAATACTAATTCTAACAATTTATCTGGCAGAACACCTTATATAATTAATACAATTTAATAAAATGTCCAAAGTGTATTAATATGTTCTTTAAGCCGTGGTTGTAAGAATAAATAATCGAAAACAAAGAATGACCATGGCTAAGGGATTCATCTAATGTTATTCTAGACTGTGGTTAAAAAAAATGAGATTGTGTTATACATCTAACCTGAGAAGAGCTCCAGAATAAACTGCTAAATGAAAAAAAAGTCCTTAAACAATATAAAGCAATGTATGATATATAACAACATACAATACTTCACTTTTGCTTTTTATAGTGGTAATACTCTGCGACAAACCTATTTACTTTTAAGGTACTGCAAATTTTATTTGCTATTGTATGTACTTTCAATTTGAGGTATTGTTATAGTAACTATAGTGATTTTAGCACTAGATTTTGAACTCTAAGTAGGCAAGGATTATGCACATTTTATGTGTTATTTGGCTCTTTTTTAAGGTATTTATGCAAATAAATATAATAATGGTTTTAGTAAATACATCAAAAAGAATAGAGAAATGAAACTATTGTTATTTATTAAGAGAGATTATTAAAAATTTTTATGTGTATGTACTTCTTTTCTCCCTTTTTATATAAGAATCATTTATTTCTTTAAATATCAGAGAAATAAAGCGAGGTAAAGAAGAAATAGAAATGGAAAAATACAAGACAAATCTTTAAAAATGTGCATAGATTTCAGCACCATCTAGAACCAAAATATTTCCACTATGACAGTGTTCATCGAACCACTAATTTTCTCTTGACCAAAATGTGAGTAAAGTGTATAACTTCCTATAAAGTTACTTCTGGTTAATTGGCAAATAGCAGCTGATTGTACAATTGAGTGTTTACTTATTTTCTTTCCATATTATTATTTACAGAACAAGTACAAAGTAGTCTGCTGATGATTAGAAAGGAAATTCCATCTAGTAGTTTCTCAGAATGACTTATTTTGATGGATATTTTTTAATGAACCTAATTTATGTGAAGGTTGTTCTGTTAAAAGAAAAGTTCACAAAAATATCACGCATGATTGATCTCATGACTGCGCCTCGATCCAAAGACAACACACAACAGCAGTCAAATATACATTTTATGAGCTTTTGTCTGTTTTGCAATAACACCGGAAAACATTCTTTAATTAAAATTTAAAACCGTAACTGATTAATTTTCTGTGTAAACAATCCGTGTAAACGTGGAATGTCAGCATTTTAAGACTGTGTGAGTATAAATTTTACTTTCCTTACATAGGCGTTCTGGGAAGAACTTTGACACAACCAGACAGTCAGAATGTGACCCAGAGGCCAGAGGAGAAGGGTCTGGAGCCTTAGCACGTTCTGTAACCCCACTCCTGTCCACTTAGCTGGGGCCCATTCAGGGCCGGAGAAAACGTCCTACGCTGTGTGATGGTGTTGGCAAGGGTCCGGTCGTCACTCAATCCATAGCTCTTTATTTATTAGCTGCAAATTGCCAGAGGGTTCCAAAAGCCCCATCCAGTAGCTGGACCTGCTCCTGCCTCATTGGTGCAGCAAAGGAGACATTCCCAGGGATTTGGCCATTGACACGGCTGTGCAGAATTTAGATTGAGCACTCCCATTTGGTTTCTGTGGTTAAACATAATCCCCAATTTTTACAGGAGCCAGAAAGTAACCTCACTTCTCCTCGGCAACTTTCTGATTTTTTTTTTCTTTCTTAAATACAGAGGCAAAGTTTAAACATGTTACTTAAAATAGTCTTGAGTGACTTTTTCAAGGAAACATGGAAATACATTGCCAGGAAAATGGGGGAGTATGTTCAAAGTAAAGAATCTAAAATCTCAGCATAGACATACATATAAAACTTTAAATAAAAATGCTCATAATCAAGTTATTTTTATTAGACATTTATAGTCTTGTCAATAATGAATTACAGTGACCTTAGTTCTTCTAGAGTCTAGGAAAAGAGCCAGAATTGAAGTCCTCTGAGGTGACAAGCTTGGGTTTGCATTTCCAATATGGTTGAGCTCTTTTGGATAAATTTTATACCCTTTGCTTACTTACCCAGACCCATCCTTCATAACAAATACCCATTTTGGGCTAGGGTAGAGGATAAACCATTCAAAGAAAATACTTTCACACTTCTGATCCTTATTTCTCTCCCAGTGAACTTATTTCACTTATAATTAAGCACAAAGCTTTCTAAAAGTTTCCATGCAAATTAATCATATTATTGATACTACAGGAAGAAAAAAGAATGTGAAGACAATTTCCTCAAGTGAAAGAAACTTTACTCTTTTACCATGTCTTGCAAACAGGTTGTGTATTGGTACATCACTAAAACTGGGCATGTGTTTTTGTGAAGGGGTTATTAGTTAATCCCTCCATCACACTCATTAGCAAAGTGTTTATTAAATGCCTGATTCAGGGACCAAATGGTATAGAAGATAAAGATTTTGTACCTCCTTCACAGAGGATATGAGAACAAAAGAAAGTGTGCCTGTAAGCTCTGCATATAAATAGTAAAGAAGGCATCCTCTTTAAAAAGCACCTACTGGAAGTAAACCTATATATGTTATCTCATGTAATTTCAACTTGCCCACGCCATTACCAGAGGGAGGAATTGAGTTTTTATGAGGTTAGAGAACTTGGACTTAGGGCACAAAGACAAAATACTCAGGGTTGGGATTTAGAATTTAAACTGAAGTGTGAACTCTAAGCCTATGTACTTCCTGCCATAATTATGTTGCTTCATGGTAGATGGAATTGGTCAGGCAAAGGAATGACCTGTGTGTTGATCCAAATCTAGAGGAAAATCAGACATGGACCTTCAGGTAAAAGAAAAAGCATCAACCTAGGAAGTTCAAATGGGGGGAAAGGTTAGGATCACTTTTTTGGGGTCAAAGGAGTATAGGTGAGATGGAAATAGGGCACATCGAGACTTGACTTTCCACTGGACAATGAAATAGTTGGGTATGTTTCAGTTCCTAAGCTATTTGTGTTCTGTTCAAAGACCCCCTAAGTCTTGGGTCTTTATGCCTACGGGGCATTTTTTTCCAACTCCTGTGGTAAGTTGCTTAGGGTAGTCATAACTTTATTGCTTTAATTCACATACCTATAGGTCTATCTTGTGGGAGAACATGGATTGGCTTTAGGAGAGTAACCAGGAACATGAGATGAAATCCCCTGACATCTAAGCATCCAAGCCTTTCCTCGATATAAAATAAAACAAATATTCAAATGCCTAAAATGTCTACTTACTCTTTACTATTAAACCAAAATTAGATTTATGCATCCCGTAATTCCTCCACCAATGGGTGCGTTACCCCACATGAGCATGGTTTCTTGGTCACCCACCATAGTAACCACTACAAAACTACATTAAAGCCCCCTCTTTGCCTTGTTCCTATTGAGAACAGGAATCCTTAGGGCTCCTAATTAAATAGAAATTCTCTAAAACTCAAGGTGTTGCCCCAAAATTGAAAACCTTATTCTGACAATGAGCTTGGGAATCTTACTGGAGGGCTTGGTGAACAGCTGCTTTAAATGACATCTAAACCTTGCATAATGATAGTCATTTACTGGACAAACCATTTTGAAAATCATCTCTACCAAAAGACGCAGAGATCATTACTATCATGTTCATTTTTCAGATGAGGAAAGGGACTACAGAGAGATAATACAATCCTGATCTCAAAAAGTCAGATCAATGGTTCGCATGGATACATTTGGAATGGCCAGAATAGGCACATGGAATTTTGGCTGGAAATGTGGTCATCATCTGTCAGACGAGGGAACCTTATGTGTTAAGTTCTTTTTCAAGGAAGTGATATAATATGGAGTGAGATCTGGATTTTTCTCCTGGTTCCACTATTTTCCAGGCATGGGATCTTAGATGAATCGTGTAACTTCTTTAAATCACAGGATCCTCATCTGTAAAATTAGAAAAGATAGTAGAACCTACTTCACAGAGTTGTTGTGAGGATTAAATGAAACAACACATATAAAGTGTTTCAACGCAGCAACTGTCATATTTATAACTCAATAAACGTTAGCCACAGCTAGTGTCAGCACTGGGATTATTCCTTTCCAAGTTCCTGAAACAGTTTGTCTTTTTAAACTTGTATATTCCGCAGTGTAAACAGTGCCTTATCCATGACTGAACCTTCTTACCCGCTACCCCAATAAATGCTAGTGGAATTGTTTAATATGTTCTTTATTAAACTCTGGGACCATGGGATAGGCATCAAGAAATAAGAGCTGGGATTTTGCTCTGTTCTCACTTTGTTCCTACAAATAGTCCTCACCCCCTCTTCGCCCCCGAGTCACAGGCACACACATAGCATCATATTTCTTTATGTTGAGCTGGAAGGGGTGTTCATGTCGATAAGAAACCTTCCTCCCACCCCACTTTGTCTGCCCTGCACTTAGGAACCAAGGTTGAGTTCAAACAGGGGTCAGGGAGATAAAAGCCTGAGACTTAACCACCAATTCACTAGTCTGGTGCCTAAAACTTCCGTCATTTATTTATTGCCATCAGAAAGGATCAGCCGGGTCCTGTGTCATGAAGGCTGGAGACAGAAGCCTCTGCCGTTTATTATCTCCCCTCTGTTCGGGACGCCATTTCCCCAGGACATGCTGCCCTGCGTGGGGACTGAAGCTGAATGGAATGGGAGAGAAGTTTCCTTGCTCTTTATGGGCTCTTTTGTTTTTCATCAAGAGGCCAAGTACAGAAATTTTGAAATAATTGTCAAAGTCAGAGCACAGGCAGACCCGGCAGGGGAAGCCAGTTAGCCAAGCAGAAAGAGGACAAACACCATTGGCTGAGGCTTCCAGACCAAAAGAGATTTACTGCAGCCGCTACAGAGACTATTTGTGATAGAGGAGAAGATAACCAGGAGGTGACTTTGGAGCCAGTGGTCATGTGGAAGGTGCTAGAAGCATTCTTGGGCAAGAACAGGACCCAGCCTCAGTGGCAGCTAGTGGCCATCGACTTAGGTCCACTTTGCTCAAAACGTTCATCTTAAGTTCAGATCTGTGCTTGGGCTCTTTTAAGTGTTAGTGCAAGGGACTACCAGCCAGGCATCCAAAAAGAACAACTGCACGATAGATTTGACTAAAAACACCAGTCCCGATGCATCCAAATAAAACCTGGACAGCACCAGCCAGGAAAGCCAGGGCAAAGAACGGTCTTTGGGGCCCCTGCCTTTGCTGTGGAGCTCACACGAGTCTGAGCAATGCCATGTCTCTCCTGCTACGGGTCGCCCCAGGTGTTTCTCCCCACTCCTCCACTTTGGCAAAGCAAGCAAGTTGCTAAAACGTCAGATGTGGGCTTGTCGCTGTAATGATCCCATGGTTATGAATAAAAATGGCCCTGGAACAAATTTGTGAATTGAATTGCCTTTCTGGGTAGTGGGCTGCATGGACCAGAGCTGCTGCTCATGGAGCCCAAACGAGCGTGTGTGTGTGTGTGTGTGTGTGTGTGTGTGTGTGTGTGTGTGTGTGTGTGTGTGTGTGTGCACTGCTCATGTTAAACTTCTAGCAATCGTGAGCCCACAGGGTTAAGCCTAGAAGGCTAGAATGATATTTTCACTGCCTTTGATGACACACTAAAATAAAGAACGTCTCATTTTGTAGCAGAACATTGCGTCTGTGAAGCCAATGTACATGTGGTTACTATTTGCAGAATTTGGCATTTTCTATGAATAGTATAAAACAGGCATTGGATCGGCTGTCATGTTTTGACAGGGTTGTCCTTTTTTGCCAGAATGCCACTTTCCCTATCCCCTACACCCCCTCCTATTTGAGCAGCAACCCTACCACATTTTTTTTCAGTGGACTAAGAAAACTGATGAATAATGAATTAAAAGCTGGACTGGGTCAGGAGTTTAAGGCACAAGGAAGCAATCACCCTGAAGAGAGTGGCCCCCCTAAGGGGAAGCAAGTCCCTGTTATGACTGTTGGTCGGATTGTCTCCAGACAGGGCCTCACCCGGCCCCAGAAATGGGAACAAGGTCAGGGACCAGATTAGTTAACAGTGTGAAGTGGGAGTTTAAAGCTGTTTTGTTTATAACAAGCTAATCAGCCTGACAGAGAAGTACCCCAGCTCTTCTCTCCGCTCAATATATTTGATGTGTTCCAAGCTGTCTGGGCCTCTGTTTTTAGATTCTCTCAATTCAGCACCTTTCATCCATCCACAAACTTGACAAAAATGAAGTTGACAATGAGAAATAATTTTACCTCTTCACTGTGACACACATCCATCAGCTTCAGTCCCAGGGTGTAAACCTGGGTGTGAGGTTTCAACTTCTCAGTGAGAGATGGGAATTTGCTGTGTTTAACCTGTAAACCATTATTAAACACATGTACACACAGACCCACAGACAGAGGAAGTCCTCTTTTAACCACTTGAGAATTTTCACCTTAGGGTTTTGCTCCGTGTCTGGCATGTGTTAAATTTTTATTTCAAAAGCTGGATTTGACTCTCTCATTTTCTTAACTCTCTTTTTCTTTGTTCAACATCTGCCACTTTTTCCTTTGATTTCAAGGGACCAAAAGCCAGAGTAAACCCATGTTGGAACACGTTTTCTAACTAACACTTCAGTTTTACATCAGAATGGTCTCCTGAGTATCCTTTCTTCTGTATGAGCAAAAACAACTGAGCTTGCGTTGGGGAAAAAATAGCTCTTCCATGGATTTTGAACAAGCGATAGGTTTCTGATTAAACAGCTTTATCATGCATGTTTGAATGAACAATATAATTATACTCAAAACTGAAACCAGTTGTCAAGATGTCTATGTTTGGCTTGGAATCACTACAGCACAAATCCAGTCACGGAATTTCTCAGAACCGTAATAAGAATAGCAAACAGGCCATGCACTGTATCATCATTTCATTGTTATTTATGTTTGCCTGGACTTGATTTGGAGTCTCAGAAACCTTATTCTCATGACATTTTTACCTATTAAATCATCTCATTCTACCAGGAACCTATAAATGAGCCTTTTCTTAAAAATAAAAAAATGACCTTCTAGTATTAAATTCTTACCTTTGTTCATCTTTGATTTGTATGGAGGTCACCACTAATTATTATAATTATCATTAATCAATGAAAATTGATGCATTTAGTCTTTCATTTATGTTTCATAAAACGTACTGAGCATCTAGTATGTGATAAACATGCTGCAAATTCCCAGGTACATGAAGAAAAAATAATTTCTGTCTTCAAATTCCTCATGAGATGAGAGATAAAATAATAGTTATATAATATACAATAAGATATATGTATATCTATGTAATATTCATATATTATATAGTTATGAATTGTGTAAGTGTAAATTTGTTTTTCTATTTCCAGGGAAAACAGTATGGCATGAAGAATTATCATCATCCATTTATTTATTGATAGAATATTTCCAGGAATGTCTCCAGGATTGTACAGTTTAGTTATTATAATAATTAGTAAGGATAATTTGTATATGGCAAGGAGAGTTTCAGGGGACTTTGACATATATTGATACTATGTTGTTCAAATTGTCAATTTTGTAACACTTTTAACCTCACATTTCACAAAATAATGCATAATGGAAGTTCTTCACCTAGGAACTTAACAAATATAAGGGTTTGAAATAAGCAGCTCATTCACTGAACAACAAAATAAATATTAATCGACAAATATGTGTATTGAGCCCCTATTTTGTGTCACATAAATAGAACTGAACAAAACAGTTCCTTTCCTCGCACATACAGAGAGGACAGGATAGAGAAGGAAGACATTGTACAAATAAACATATAATTAAATATTGAACAAAATGCTATTAAGGGGAAAATAGGGTTCTATGAGAGAGAAAATCAATAAAAGCATGTGGTTTAAATTGGAGAACAAGGGACAGCCTTCCCTAAGGAATTGGTGTATAGTCTGAGAATTGAAGGTGAAATCAGGCAAAGAGTACAAGGAAGAGTGTGCCTGACAGAGGAACAACATGTACCAAAGTCCCAAGTAGAAAAGAGCAGCTGTATTTAGAAACTGAACCATGCAATGTGCTGGGAATGCAGTAAACAAGGGGTGACTAGTACAAAATGAGCCTAGAGAAGTAGCTCTTGGAGGGCCTTGTGCATCAGGTGTATTAGTCAGTGTTGGCTAGTCTCTGCTGCAATAACACATAAATCCAAAATCTTGGTGGCACAGCAAAATAAAAGTTTATGGTAGTTTATACATCTCACACTCTGATATGATGGTGGTGGTTGTAGTCATGATGGATGGAGAACTTCTACTCTGTATAGTCAGAGGGGTGGAGTGAGGAGAGGTACACAGAGAAGGCTCACATGCTTTCAATTGTCTTGACCTACAAGAGACGTTTCTCACTTCAGTAGGATTCCATTGTTGAGAACTCCCAAGGCCCCATCAGGATGCAAATAGGTTTGGAATTTCCTTTTAGTTGGATTCCCAGTACAAACAAATGATTTGGCAAGGCTCTATCCAGTCTCTATTCAGAATGACATGTAAAGGAAAGGACATTACACTTTATCCTAAAGGCTATTAAACAGTGTTGTAACATAGTCCAACATCAATTTTTATGTGATTCTTCTAATATCAGGGTGAAGAATAGAGTAGAGGGGCTCCATCTGGCCTCTGAGTAAACCTAGGACTAGACATCTTTTTTTTCTTTTAGGCAAAAAACATATTCTTATGTTTCATTCTCTTTTTGTGTAAAACTAAAACTTATAGCTGAGTTTGCTTGGGAATCACACAGAAGAAAAAGTAATATTTATTGAAGTTGAGTCCACCATTTAAAAAGATAACCAATTAGAGAAAAAAGAGAACTTGACTAAAATTAAGAGTCAAGAAACACACAGAAAAAAATTCTAGAGTTCCAAAAAGTATAAAGTTTAAAATATATAAGTAAAGAATAAAACATCACACTGAAAAGCAATGCTCACAGACAAAATGTAAAGAAAAAGAACAAAATAGCATTGCAATTGTAAAATATAGTCTTTAAAACTTTTAATAGTAGTCAATAGAGTTAAAGAGCAAGTTAGACATATGTAAAAAATGCATTAGTAACTTTATGGGAAGATACATATCAAGAATCCACATAAAAATAAAGAGATGGCGAATAGGAAGATGAGATCAAGTGATATGGAAGAGAGATTGGAAGAGCCAAAAGGAGAATGGGGGAAAGGGGATTTTGATCAGCTAAGGCTTAGCCATTATACAAAGGACTTGCCTTGTATTTAAGAGGTGTAAGACCAAAATATAAGAAATTAAAAAGAGTGTCACACTGGCCATGTAGTCAAACTTTAAAACACTAGGGAAGAGGAAACTCTTTAAGCAACCATGGAGAATAAGCAAATTACCCACAAATGCATATCCACTCACTAAATCTACCCTAAACTTTTTGCAAAGGTAATAGAAGACTTAAAACAATGAAATGATAATTTCAAAGTATGAGTGAAAAATAACCATCAACTTAAGATTTTGTTTTCACTTAAATCATCCTTTCAGGGTGAGGACACAATGAAATCATTTTGTTTAAAGTCTAAGAGAGTTTTCCAGTTATAAAAACTTACTGAAAAAATAAAATTGATAAAAAAATACTGTAATGATTATGAATAATATGGGGAGTATGAAAACATTCTGGAGCTATACACTGATGTTGATGATACATAAAATTTTTGAATAATCCTCTATAAATCTTATTTCTCATTTTAATGTGTCATATTGAAACGAGGCTATGTATTCATATTTCTCTTTCTATTCACATAGCTCAAAATAGCTGTAGAACTTCTATCTGTCAAGGTATGTGTAGCTAGAAAATAAAATATGTCCAAAAGAATAAATGTCCAAATAAAAAGAATAAAAATGTCCAAAAGACATGCTCTTAAATTATGTGGAGGGAAAGATGAACATTTTATGGAGCCCTATTATTTTTATCACATTTATTATAATCTAAATAATCACCTTTCTAAATTCCTTGTGTTACATTTGTCATTTGTATACTATGAGATTTGTAACACTGCACACACCTATGGTTTATGTAAAGGTGTATGTTTGTACACATGTGTGTGTATTGTATTCATATTTGGGAGCGAATGCTTTGTATTTAGTGGGACTATTGTAGAAAAGCATTGATTGTGATACTAATTAATATTAATTCATTGTGATATAACATCCTTCCCATCTCTTCCAATCCTCACTCCATCTCTTTGCAAACTCATTTCCATTCATCCTTCTCTACTAACTAACTTCCCAGAGGCTCAAACTTTAGCCAAGATGTTTCCATATTAATAGCCAACCCCACCAACTTGTATATCTCCCTGGTTTCCACCATCTCTTTCTTCCCTTCATCATGAAGTCTTTAAAAAATGACTAGTCATTAATATCGCTACTTTAAATTTCTTTTTTCTCTAAATATCTACTGCCACACGTTTATTTTTTATTTATTTAATTTTCTCATTACCATCCCTTTATAACTACATTAGCAAGCTCATCAATTACATGCTAATTTCTAAACACAATGGTTTCACCTTACAATCTTACTCAACTGTTAGAGTACTTAGCATTATGGAACCCTCCATTCTTCTTAGAGTTCCTAACCTGAGTTTAGAGCCATCACACTGTCCTGACTCTCCTTTCATCCCACTGACCATTTCTTTTCAGTCATTACTACTGTCTTCTCTTCCTCAGATCCTCTCCTTCTGCAGCCCCACCTCTATGTTAATTGATGGAGGCATCTTCTGGATAGTTCGTGTTGTCTGGTGCACTTTCATCATAATCTGGGATTAATTAGTCAATTTGATGGCTGGGAAGCTTATGTACAATCCCTTGTAAACATCTTCACTGGCTTGGCAAGACCTGAGGACATCAAGTCCCCTGTAAAATCCCATAGACCAGAAGGGATTTAGTGGGGAGGAAGAGGAGGCCAAGGAGATTAGAGACACATTATAAACCTCTTTCATTACAAATCTCTACTCTAAGGGCTGAGAATATGAATCACAAGCCATTTAATTTCCTCTGCCAAGTGGGAGGGTGAACAGGGTGAATCGGCCATTAAGATGAGTAAATTCAAGGGAAACAAAGACGTAAGATGATCAAGTCAGCTTCCAACTTTAAAGACATTTCTTGATTTGTTCAAGTTTTATATGCCCTGTAATACTATCTTTTCTGATTGATTGCCTCTCTCCATTACCTAAAAAGAGTTGAATTTTATATTTGAAACTCTTCCCCTCTTATTTCTCTAGAAAATAGTTTTGTAACTTTATCCAGTAAGATTCTGTATAAACTAGAGGAACATCAAAACCTTTAAACAGCTAAACCTTAGGTTTAAGCCTCTTTCTGGTGTGGTCTTTATATGGAGAGTCTTTATATAGTTGGCAGACAATCAGCCAAAGTGACTGTTGGTCAACATGTGTACAGGCTCTTGCTTGGTTAACATAAAGTAAGGTGTAGGAATATGCCATTGAGACAAAAATGCCCTAAAGGAAACATCTGATTATTTTTGAAGTGGAAATATAAATGTCTTGGGGAATAGATACTTCTGGATGCTTATACAAAATCCACTTCCATTTCCATCCTTACTGACAGAATCTCAATTTGGGGTGGCTGGGGGGACAGCAGTGTGATTAGATCAAAGTTACATTTCTGGGTATGCTAGACCACTAGTGGTGAGCACAGGAAACACATTTCTGGTCATTCCTATGTATTTCTAGAAAAGTTTTGCCTTATTATTATAGGTACTACTCATCCTCTTGTTCCTAACTCCTTTCTACTACCTAGATTACAATCATGATGGCTGGAGTTGCAGCTGCCTTCATGTGCCTGATCACAGTGGGAAACCTGAAAGCATTTCCCTCAGCCAGCTCTGGACAGCTTAGCTCTGAATAAATCTCTATCTTGTCTAACCTCTGGTTATCTGGCTTATCTGTCGTATGCAACTGAACCCAAATCCTCAATGATGCAGTTTTGAATGAGATGAGTCAAAGTGGAAAAAGCAAAGACTTGAGGTTTTCGGGCTCCTGGTTTTTATTCCAAGCTCACCAGTTACTAGCTTGAGACCTAAGGCAAAATAGCAAAGCTTCTGAACCTCAGTTTCCTCATCTGTGCACTGGTGCTTACAATACAGAACTCATTTCCTGAGGCTGTTATAAGGATGAACTGAGTCAATAAATAGCTTCTGTAGACAGAAATTAAAATTATAATAAAATCTTAATAGAAGAATGTTGTGGAAGTTCTCTCAATGTAACATATATCCAGAAGATTCCATTTAAATGTGGAGTCAAACTATTTCTAACCCAGTCCATTTGTTTTATGCACTGCCAGCAATATCACTGTAGCGGAAAACATATTTCATGGTGTGCTGGGTGGTTGAAGTAGCACTTAGGCACACTTCACTAATTCCAGGTCAGCAAGAAAGATCCGAAGCACCCTGACAAGACCCAAACTGACCCCTTTTAACTCTTGAGTGAAATGTTATTTTACTCACCGAAGAAATCGCCGAAAATGAAACTAAATCTCAAAGAGGAATAAAATTGCCAGGGAAGGGAAAAACTCTCCTCGGGCGGGACTCCAAGCTTGTAGATTTTAGTTATTTTATTTATTTTTTTTAATAAGAATGCAGAGCACCAGGTGTGTTTTCCATTTCCCTATAATTTCAAAATGATGACGTACACTAACACACATCCTAGTTTGTCCTTTTCTGCTACTTTCTTTCCTCTTTCAGGATTGTGAGAATATTTACATGGAATTTCCAAGATCTCAAGTGTATCTTTGACATATGGTAAGCATAATGGGCCATGTGTTGGGACAGGAGCAGAGAGTGTGGGGACTTCTTTTGCTTCCAAGGAATAGAGATTTATCTGAGTGACTTCAGGAGAAGGGGGAAGAGAGAGGTAGTTAGAGAGACTGAAACAGGAAAGCAGGCTGAAACTGACATGCTCTTAAACCAACTGGCTCTTCTGGGTTCCATACACTCTTCCTTGGCTCTCTCCCCTTAAAGGCTTCATCTGCTTTCTCCATCAGATAATCTCCTTTTCAACAGTATAAAAGATACCAACCCCAGAGCTTTGTGACCCTGACTCTGAACCTTTTCAGTAAGATCGTTACTATTATTGTCTGTATTGAGATTTAAAAATCACCAAATTTTTTATACCCACTTTTTCATTCTTCAAAATGTACCTTCCAGGGCTTCTCTGGTGGCACAGTGGTTGAGAGTCTGCCTTTTGATGCAGGGGACACGGGTTCGTGCCCCGGTCCGGGAAGATCCCACATGCTGCGGAGTGGCTGGGCCCGTGAGCCATGGCCGCTGAGCCTGCGCGTCCGGAGCCTGTGCTCCGCAACGGGAGAGGCCACAGCAGTGAGAGGCCCACGTACCGCAAAAAAAAAAAAAAAAAAATGTACCTTCTCTAGCACTTAACTGGAGTCATGATGACATGGCTCAACTCTAAATTAGTACATGACCTGTGAAGATTCAAAATCATCATGGACATTTAATATCTCAAAAAAAACTAAGTCATAACTCTTGGACAAAGTGTCTCTATAAGACCCTCAACGAAAATCAAAGCCAAATGTATCATTCATACTCATTCCACAATGAATTCTTCTTTCTGCAGTGCTCTTTCATTCACCGACATTGCCATCAACTATCACTTCTGAGTTTACTCAAGTTACGGTCAAAGTACCAGACTGCTTAAGGCTCATGGACTTCTTGTTTCAAACAATTGAACAGAGACTCGACAGTGTCCTTTGATTCAGTTGCCATATGTCAGTGCTTCCTGTCTGTCCTGGAATGCTGCACCTTTCTCTGCATCACCCATGTCCTGCCTTTCTTTTCCTGTCTTGGGAAGTATGACTTCCATCAGTCTCTCTGGGGAATTAGCTGTCATTCTCTCATTGATATCTGTTTGCTTATCAACCTCTCAGGGAGGTTTTTGTTCAATAGTCAGGAGGAAACATTGATCCATAGAGCACATCTGTCCGTTCTTTGGTGGCAATTGTCAGTGGAGCTTCAAAAGATATCCTAAATATGAGGGGTAATCAAGTTGTTTACAGTTGCCAAGACTAGAGATGACAGGAACCATTGCATGTAATAGAAAAAAAAATCACACAAACCAATTACAGGATTTTAGGAAACAAGAACATACTTTTAAAGTCAGAAGTAGATTCAGTTAAGTCTTCATCTACATACAAAGATTTAGGGGGAAATAATCCTGGAATTTGCATTTTGGTTGCAAAACGATATTAGGATTTTATCAGTCTGGCACCTCCTTTTACATGTTGAAAAACAGCCTAAATATCTGACACATGAAATGAATGTATTTCCTCATCATATTTCTAAGACTACAGAGGTAAACAAATAGCATGAAACATACAATGAATCCACATGTTTTATTTTCCAAAAGGAAGGATATTTTAGATTATATTGTCATTTTCCTAAAATTGCAAGAAAAATATGCCCCCCCTTTGAAAAAAAAGGTTTGTAAGAACCGAGGTTAGATGGAAAGAAGTCACTGTGACAAAAATTTACATGATTAACTCTCCAATATTTTCAGGTACCCGTAAAGAACATTTTGCACCATTCAATAGCCAGATAAAAGAGCATGGCTTATGACTTCCCACAATTCTAGGATGTATTCTTTCAGTTATTCCCTTTTAAAAGCAAGTAATAAAATAACAACAGGGTAATGAAGTATCATTCTACACTCCTAGGGGTAAGTAAGCTCTTCCATAGAAAAGCGTACATAATGATTCCTAAAACCCTAAATTGGATCCTCAAATAAAAAACTCATCTGCATATCTTTTGTGATGAAATTTTGTCAATAAAAGAAAAAAAATCATTTTCTTTATGACCTCTCTGGTGGGATGATTCTTCTTGGTGCCTCTATTGCCAGTTTGGGCTTATCTTCATCAATGTTCTTGTCACTGATCACTCTCCTAGTAGCATGGTAAAAATATGAAGCTATGGGCTTGTAGTGGCCAGGAAATTAATATTTCTTGAATGCATGAATGATTTTCAAAGGAAGTAAAGGTACCCTGTGCATCCTATTGAGAAATATATAGAATATTTTATTTTAATACTGCAAGTGCTATACTCTATAGTGATAAGTAATTCCTCCGATTATATATATGTTCTACAAAAACTTCTATCTAGCAATGATAAGAATGATATGAACGTCAAAGCTATTACCGTGTCTTTGAAAACACACATTTGAGGAAATAATATGGGAGTTGTGAAAAAGAACAATGAAAGGTTAACTAATGGGGATATAAAGACATATTTACAACAGAGAACCTCTGAACCCAGTAACTCCACTTCTGAAATTTTCAACTAAGGAAACAATTCAAAAGAAGGAGATTACTTTCTTCATAAATATTCTCTTGAATTACTGTTGTCAATAATAAAAGTTTGAGAACAATCTAAGTGTCCAACAGAGGGGACTGATTAGGGAAAAATGAGGAAAACCATGGAGCCTTAGCCTCCATTGAAATGGAAAATCATGAAAGGTAAGGTACAGTGAAACATGCCCAGTAAAATGCGGCATCTCTTTCTTCACTGGAACTATTTAAAATTCATATGTGATTCTGTACAAGGACTGGGAGAGAAAGTGAAAAACATGAAAATGGTAAATTTATTATAGTGGTGGTGTTTTTACACACATACACTTGCTATATCTTAGTACAAAATTAAAAGAAAAAGAAAAGTCTTGAGATGAGGAACAATAAATGGACTAAGATCAGGAGTTCCAGGAGGCCAGAACCTGAGAACCAGGAGACGACACCACAGGTTCAAGGATGAAGATAAAGAAGGGAGGCCTCCATCACAAATGGACTCAGCAGAGAGGGCCTTCAGGTGACAGTCATTCACTTACCTCTGTGACCAGTCCTGTTTTCCTGGAATCCCAAGGCTGCCATTTGAGTTTTGCCTCCAGCTTGCTGGTCATCCTTGCCCATGACAATTCTCCCCTGTCATAATCCTCACTCACTTTTATGTTTCCACCCAGAGGCTGCCGTAACTTTCTGGAGGAAGTCACTGAAGTGGGTGGAAATGACCACTACAGATTCACACTATCCAAATCCAATGGGGCTGTCAGTACTGATGACTATCTCTGTTGATTCTCTAGTTCAGTTTCTATCATAACTCTTGTATTGATAAATATCTTCCTCACCCTTTACAATAAAAGGCAAGTGCCTTCAAGAGTGTGGCATGGGGCTTCCCTGGTGGCGCAGTGGTTGAGAGTCCGCCTGCTGATGCGGGGGACACGGGTTCATGCCCCGGTCCGAGAGGATCCCACATGCCGTGGAGAGGCTGGGCCCGTGACCCATGGCCGCTGAGCCTGTGAGTCCGGAGCCTGTGCTCCGCAACGGGAGAGGCCACAGCAGTGAGAGGCCCGCGTACCGCAAAAAAAAAAAAAAAAAAAAAGAGTGTGGCATGGCAAGGGACTGTTCTTCAGTTAGAGAGACCGGAGCTCGGTTTTTGCTTCTCGACCTATAATCATATGGAGTCAAGCAAGTTACTTCCCCTCTGAAAGCCTCAGTATCCTTTCACAAAAAGAGGTAATAAAGCCCCTCTTCTGTAGTGCTGTTCTGAGGCTGAATCGTAGCACCTGGAACATAGAAGGGATTCAGTTAATGGTATTATTAACAAAAAACTACAAATCTTGTAGCAGTGGGGTTACAAATGCTGGTGGGAATGGAAAGGGTTTGTCAGATTGGAAAGCAATCACTGACATCCAGGAGCTGAATAGCTGTGAACATGAGAAAGTGGATGGGGTCAAAGGTAGTCCAAAGTTTTCAAGCTCAGTAATAGGACAGGGATGTTCTTGCCACTGAAGCAAAGAACAAAAACAAAAAACAAACCAAAAAAACAAAAGCAAAACAACAACAAAAACTATGAGGCTAACTAAATAAGTAAATAAATTGTTGGGATCTGTGAGGGCTTGGTAGTGGGTTGTCATTTTTTAGCCACCCATTCCATTTTTATCCTTCTCTCCCACAAGAAAAAGGTGTTTGTCTTCCCTACAAGAAAAGTTGTTTACATCTTGACCCAAGCTCCTGATTTCACTTGCTCCTGTTACCACTCCTTCCCTCAAATCTCCCTTCTCTCCTCATTCCCTTTGCTCCCCCTTTCAGCTGAGGAGCCCCATGTCTGTTTTCATTTATGCGAAAGTCCCTGCATTGAGGAAAGCTCCCTTGGTTCTTCAGTGGTAGCTACCATGTTTTCTTTTTCACTGAAGGCTTCTAAGACTTCTAGCTGCCTATTTTTTTCTTTTTGAATCTACCACATCTTCATCACCCAATTACATCTTAACTCCCTGCCTCCAATTTCAATTCTCATGACTAATCCAAAAATGTACTCTCTCAAAGTTCCACCCTGTGACTTCCTTTTACCCAGATTCATGTCTTTTGTTAATCTACATTTTCCTTGGTGTACCTGTTTGGTGTGGAACATATTTAATACAACCATCTTCTTGAATTTTTCCCCTCATGGTTAATTCTGTATTCATCCAGTGTTTTCCCCTCCAATTTCTTTACCTGTGTTAAATATTCCCCATTAGTTATGTGGCTAAGGGGATTTGCTACAGTCCCAAACACTTTATTTCTGTTTTCTTTGACCTAGAAACTTGGGCTTCTCTAAGATTGAATGTTGCCATCTATAAAATGGGGTTAATTATCATATATAGGGAGTTGTGAGGATTAAATAAAATAATCTCCATCACATATCTTTACACAGAGAAACTGTCTATAAATATTATTAGTGTTACTGTTATCCTTTTCTTTTTTTATTATATTATGGAAAATTCTGCAGAATTCCCTGCTTAGGACCAAGAACACTTGGCACTACCATGTAACAATTTTACCTATTTTGGTGAACAGCTGGAGCTAATAAATTGATTATGATCTTTTATCTTCAGCAATATTTGTAATGTTGTCTGAAAGATACTCTAGCAGAACAAGTAATATCTAAAAATTTCTAATTAATTTATTTAATTAAATAAATTAATATTAATTTTTAATTAATTCAAATAAATCTCTTTGTTTAGAGGTCATGGTCACTAGTCTTTTTTTTATCATTCATCTCCTTAGACAGATTAGGAAGAATAAAGCTTGTCCCTCTCTATGAAAAATAAGGCAAAGTGATATGCCTATTGATTTCACCCTTATGGAACCTCAAATAGCACTCTGGAGAAAGTAATAAAAAGAGTCAGATGAGCCCCTATCCAGATTAGAATTGGTAACCAGCAGTTGGCTCCCAGATGAGTTTGACTCATCATCCTGAGCTCCCAATCAGGAATAGAGGTTGTGGCTCATCAGCTCTGCCTCTTGGGATCATTTAGACGACAGAAAATTTGCCGATTCAGGTAGTGTGCCAGAGGTAGTAGGAATAATATCTAGATTTTGTTCAGCATTGCTTTTGAAGGCAGGAGGGCAGATAGTGTGAGGCCCATTGATTTTACCTCTCTGAGGGATACATCTTATTGAAATAAAAATCTCAAAAAATTTTGCCTGGGTTAGATAAAGGAGATGTCCCAAAATAGGTAGACTCAGTGCAAATCCTCAAAGTTCTCATTTGCTTCCAAATGTCTTCAAATAACACCTTATTAAAACAACTTCCCAAACCTTTCTTCTGTAGAAAGGTGAGATGTTTATCAAGACAGTCTTTTTTCTACAGTGAGGGTCTAGCACATGCATGTTTCTCCTGAAGTGTCTCCTGTCTTTACTGACTCAGCATTATCCTCTCCTCTCTTCCTCCAGATGAACCAGTTCAATACAGAATGCTACCATTTGATCAGTCCAGGGCTTGAAACTTCACGGGCACCATCAATAACTCCTTTTCCTTCCTTTAAAGCTCAAGCTATATCAGTTTGCAAGTCCTCTTGATTTTATCATTGAGATCTCACATACCTTTAGTTTCTTCCATCTTTAACTTAATTCAGATCTTTTCTTATCATGTTATGACTGAAGAATAATGAAAACTTAATAACTCTCTTCCCTCTTCAATCCATTCCTGTAGAATTGATCTGAGATTGCTTTCCATCATTTTGCCCCTTCAAAGACCATATATCCTCAGAATGAAAGCCAAACTGACATTCAGAATCTCTGACCAGTGGTTCCAGACTATTACAAACTCATACCTCTCACTACTCTGATGCATAAATTCTATCTTCTATTTAAAATCTCACTTAAACCTGCTTTATGCCTTTGAATACTCTTCATACAACACACTAAAAATGCCAGCCTCTCTCCTCTCTGTCTTTGAACTACTACCCCTTCTCCAGAACCAAATTCAAATTCCATCTTTTCTGTGAATCTTCTCTAATCATTCAGCTAGATGGTTTTCTTCCTACAATTTTTCGGCATTTACTCTCTATATAGCTAGTAGATTTTTCAAGCATGTCAGTCTCATTTCTCCATACAATCTTTAAGTTCCTTGAAGATAATACCTACATCTCATACATTTTGGAATCCCTCTAAGGAGCTGGCACAGGATCTGTAGATGATATTAGAGATATTGTTGATTAATTGTAGAACAGTAGATATTTAAACTCTAAAAGATGACTGAGAACATTAAGATAGATTGATAACTTCTCACATCAGAAAGGTCAAATTTAGAGTCTAAATAATCAAATACTCCCTAATCAGGGTAGCTGATATGGCAATATAGGTTGTTCACAGCAGCAGAGCAGAACTGAAAGCATTGATATGAACTTGTGAAGGTCCATGAATTGAACACATCCTGGGAAAATTCATCATTTGTATCTCATAAAATCCAGATGTGTCAGAGTTCCACCTATAAATGGAGAATGTATATAAATGGCAAAATGCACAGCAGTGCTTACCAAATTGTCAAGGAATATATTTTTGTCCACTAAAATCATAGTATGTTTTGTAATTTTCTATCCAAAATTGTATTCCTCCATATAAAATGGTTCAGCTACTATGGAAAAGATTTTGGCAGTTTCTCAAAAATTTAAATATAGAGTTATCATATGCACCAGCAATTCTATTCCTTGGTATACACTCAGAAGAACTGAAAATTGTTATTCAAACAAAGTCATGTACATGCATGTTCATAGCAGCACTATACACAAGAGCTAAAAGGTGAAAACAACTTAAATGTCCATCAGTCAATGAATGGACCAACCAGTTGGGGTATATGCATACAACAGAATATTATTTAGCTATAAAAATAAATGATATACTGATACATGCTACAATGTGGATGAAACTCTGATTATGCTAAGTGAAAGAAGCCAGGCACTAAAGGTCACATAGTGTATGATTCAATTTATATGAAATATTTGGAATAGGTGAATCTGTAGAGACGGGGGCAGATTGGTAGGTACCAGGGTCTGGATGGGGAAGAATGAGGAGAAACTGTTAGTGGATATTGGGTATACTTTTGGGGTGATAAAAATATTTTGGAAATAGATAGGGGTGGTGGTAGCATAACACTGTGAATATACCAAATTTCACTAAATTGTTAACTTTAAAATAGTTAATTTTATGTTACTTGAATTTCCCCTCAACAAAATAATTGTATTTTTCATCACTATCCAGCATATTCAATATATTTGTTGCTTTTATAACGTGTTTCCATCATTATACTGTGGAAGAAGAAGTAAACACTTCCAGGCCATCATAGGTTTTATAAACCTTTTGGGAGGTAAGTCATAAAGCAATGGAATAACAATACAAAACAGACTATAATAAGATGGTACCATTGTCGTCTGAGAAGTATATGCTTACTTTGCTTCCTGGCTTTTATAGATAGCTTTGGACCCTGGGAAAGTCATTCGATGTCCCATAGATTACAGAAAGAGAAGACTGAATGAGATGGTCTCTAGATTTTCCCCCAGGCCAAAAATGATTGGGAGATTTTAAAGACAGCATTGGATTGTAGAGATAATACATATCATGGAAAGCAATATCTGAGAATATGCGAGTGGCAGTATTCCCTGGGCAATGCTTCAAAAAAGACTGTGGGGATGGGTATCACCCCTATCCTAGAAGGCTGGGTTGGAAGGGTTGCCAAGGTCACTTCAAAATATCTTTACTATTGAACAAATCTGATGAGGAGGTCCAAATATATTCTCAAGTTATAGCTAAATCATCTACAGATTAAGTTCTGAATCATTTAAAGTTGTGTTCTTCTCCATAGCTGAAGCCCAGGCATATAAAAATTCTAGGTAGCTATAACAACATCATGAGTGACCCAGCAAAACGCGGGTTGTATTTCCATTACGGCAGTTAGATTTTATCACATTTAAATTGAAATTCTCACTTGTGGATTTTGTCCTGGCAATTTTGATGATATGAACTGAAGTTGGGATGAGTAAGATTTAGGTGTGAAAGCATGGATAGGATTAATTATTTTAAAAAATAAATTTGTTTATTTATTTATTTATTTTTGGCTGTGTTGGGTCTTCATTGCTGCGCACAGGCTTTCTCTAGTTGCGGCAAGCGGGAGCTACTTTTCATTGCAGTACGCGAACTTCTTATTGCAGTGCCTTCTCTTGTTGCAGAGCACGGGCTCTAGGCGCTCAGACTTCAGTAGTTGTGGCATTCGGGCTCAGTAGTTGTGGCTCACGGACTCTAGAGCGCAGGCTCAGTAGTTGTGACGTACGGGCATAGTTGCTATGTGGCATGTGAGATCTTTCGAACCCGTGTCCCCTGCATTGGCAGGCAGATTCTTAACCACTGCACCACCAGGGAAGTCCCAGAATTAATGTTTTGTACTAATTGTATATCATCAACCTCAAATCCATCAGTTATTTAATTCTCAGTATAAATCACACAAAACATACTGCCCCCCTAAACAACATTACACTAATGCCTTAAATAGGCATTTTCTCAACCTTCTGAGAGTTAGATGCATTATTTCTAAGGAGAGTGAAAACGTCTGATGAATTGCTATGGCTTTGGTGTCCCACGGTCATTGTGCAAGCCTGTATTCTCCATTCCCAGGTGACAGAGCAGAGGGCCTGGATTTTCTTCTTCACAAACAAATATTCTTTGAAAGGTGCTCTCCTGCTCGCATTTCATCTGGTATGTAAATTACCCAACTGCAAAGCTGTTTGTCTGCAAGGGTTTTATAACCCTTCGTTGTTTATACATGTCACTGATGAGTTTCTCCTTTGCTGCTCGGCATGTTTGGCATGTTATTTATTTGAAAAAAAAAATCCCCACCTCCAATTTAAGGAGCCCCTGTTCTTCTTTCTCTAGCTGGAGGAAAGGAGTGGGAAGTGGGGGAGGATGGAAGATAGGAAGTAAACTGAGCAATTTTCTCCCCTGGAGAGCCACTTCCTGTCAGAAGGACATCAGTGACTAACTGTCATTTGAATGATCTAAAAGGGGGAAATAGCAGCTTGGAGTTTGGAGAGGATGAGCTTGCACACCTCCAGGCTCAGAAAGCCCATGATTAGCCATGGCCATGTTCACAACAAGCCTTCCCCACACCTCCAAAGACCCCCCCCATACATACATTCACATATAACATGAATAGACTGAAAGGGGTCTTTAAAGAAACTGCCCCAGCCATTTCTTCTAGCTCCTTGGGTGCCGTGGCTGCAGGGACACCTTCCAGAAAAGCAAGCAAAGATTTTTGTTCCTTTTCACACCTTCTTCAGCAAATTTCTGTGGCAGAATATTTGGGAATGGGAACAAGTACAAATGCAAAAAAAAAAAAGTGTTTATGAATAATGGAACATTTCAAATCCATCTGGTTTCTGAGACATTTTTTTAGTTTCTCACTACAGCCAATTATATAGCATGCTTGAGTGAGAACTGGTTCTATCCTGAGGCTCATTCTGCTCTCAAATTTCTACATTGATACTTGCTACCAACCTCTGAGGTTAGTAGCCATATGGTAGTCCAATATGGTACTTTATACTCGACTTGTTATATAGTAGGTGATATCCTGGTGAACATAAATTCACATTGTAGTAGACGCCATAAAAGGGGGACCCGGGATAGGGAAGCTGGAGGGCCTTCCCAGATTTTGGCATTGTACAATGGTTTCCCTTTTTAGTTTAAGGATGCTGGGGGATTATTTCCATAGTTCTTCCTTTTGTTGCCTATGTATACTCAGTGTATCCCTGAATACATGGCAAAATCCCATGAGAAAGATAGGTAAAAAAATGTTTTGGTTTTGGGAAAAGGCATTCCCTTCATACCATTCTTCAAATAGCTTGCATTTTAAAACTTTTTGTTATAGACTATTTCAATTTATAAATGTAGTTTTCAATTTATATATTTCAATAAAGGAAAGTAGAGATAATCCAGTACTGAACCTCTGTATGTTTCAGTGGGTATCCTCAAAAGATGACCTCTATAAAAAATAAACTTAATATCATCACTCTAAAATTTCACATCAGTAATTCTTTACCATCATTAAATTTCCACTCAGTTTACAGAGTAATAAGGACTCTCCTGCTATCTAAAAGAAATCTTCCTTTATTGCTGGGTGGTTCACTAGAGACTGTACATTTTTATAGATGGGAAAATGAGGCTCTGAAAACATAAATTAGGTGCCCAAATTTGCATGGCAAGCAAGAGCAGAGAAGAGCTCAACCGCAAATCTATGCCATCCAAGTAGGATGTATCAGCTGCTTTGCCTCCCTCCTTAATTACTGAGTTCTCCAAATGCAGCCTTAAACTTAGAGAAGCAGGACCAGAGTGGACAAGTTCAAAGACAACACTGAAGTTTTAACAATATTCAGCTGGTTTCACGTCTGTAGGACTAGAACTGTGGAAGGAATATGAATATGCATTTAATACATGATGCATTTATACTCGCAATGGATGTGGGCAAGGCTTAATACCTCTCAGGGAGGAAACTCTAGGTTTTTCAGTCTTTCTTCAATGACTGTGGCTTTTTCTGACTTGTTTCCTCCTTGTTGCCACTAAATTATAAATTCCATATTTTGAAAGTCATTGTAGCCTTTCCAGTGGCCAAACCATACCTTATATGTGGAAGGACTAAATAAATACTCACTAAATGAAAGAACATAAAAAAACACACACTTATTAGTATTGCGAACTCTACCTCCAATAAAATTTTAGTTAACATTTGTCTAAAATTTTACTCGAAACTGCCTATAATACTTGGAATAGCTCCCAAGCTAAACGTAACACAAGATAAAAATGTTATAAAATGTCTAATAGTATATCCCAAGCCCCAGATGGCTTATCTACATAGTTTGGATATTCTGCATGCCTGTACTCTCTGACCTTGGCACAGAACATCTAGATTTGCTTTAGTTAATTATGTGGTTGACTATTTCAAGTTCAGCAGGAGGACCTGAGTGATTTTAAATGACTGTAGACTTTCATTTCTTAGTTACTAAATTTTAAACAGTAAAAGATTATTTACCAACAACTTTATGAATCATTGAACAGTCTTTTCATTCAAATGTATCACAGTATTTATGTTCTCTTGTTTTTAAGTTAATAGTAATTTCTTATATATACACATATAATACAAAGATAATTTCTTTTATATTGACTGAGTATCAGATACTTTACTTGTGCAGTTGAGATTTGCCTTTTCATTAAAAGGGATTTATACTATTTTTCTTATTTCAAAACTAAGGAAATGAAGATTTGTGGAGATTGATTGAATCAAAGTGACCTCAGTTGGTGAGCTGGACCTCACACCAGTTTCTCTGACCTAACTCAATTATTCTCCTCTTCAGAATTTTCCACATTGCCTGACTCTGAGAATCACTGGGCTCTTGTTAAACAGACAGGTCCTCTGGCTTCTCCCCAAGAATAGATTCATCAGTATAGGATGAAGGCAGCTATGTTCTCTAATTTTTATTTTTATTTTTTTTTGCGGTACACAGGCCTCTCACTGTTGTGGCCTCTCCCGTTGCGGAGCACAGGCTCCGGACGCGCAGGCTCAGCAGCCACGGCTCACGGGCCCAGCCGCTCCGCGGCATGTGGGATCTTCCTGGACCGGGACACGAACCCATGTCCCCTGCACCGGCAGGCAGACTCCCAACCACTGTGCCACCAGGGAAGCCCTGTTCTCTAATTTTTAAAGGTGAGTTTGATCTTCAAAATAATGATTCGACTAACCAACTGAATACCTTCTTAACTGTGCTCTTACATGTAAAATGCCTGTCATAGAGACCAGTACATAATAACTCTCAGTAATGGAAGGTGATTATAATGCTGTGTAAATGTTAATTCCCCTCCTGGCCTCAGGTTTAGTGGAAGGCAAAAGGAGCTACACAGAAAAGAGGGAATGGCTTCTCACCTCCTTTTAACCTTTTAAGATGAGTCTGTCCAGGGACCATCTGTTTGCAGGGGATTTGCCATTTCTCCTTATGCATGAATGTCAGCACAGCCCCTCAATGAGGTGGCCTCCCCAAGTTTAATTCATGTAACACTCAATCACTCCAATATTACTAAAATTTGTTAAAATTTGCCTGCTTGGTATTTGTGGAAATTGGTGGGGGGAAACAAAGAGGAACAAATAGCTCTGGGCAAAACCAGTCATCTGAGAACAGATGGTGTGCGAGCTTATACCACTGAGCATGGCTGACAAACCGTAGCAGTAACCTGTTTTGATACACAACTACTGGGAGTTTAGTGAGTGAGAATTCCCAGCAAAGCCAAAAACTTCCTTGGTGACCTTGACTTCACTTGGTAATAGCGCTACCAAACACAACTTTACTGGTAGAATAATGGGATTACAACACAAATTTAAAAGTCCATTTTAGTAAAAAACCAAAAAAACTATAGGAAATATGTGGTCCCATCATGCCATGGAGAGAAGAAATAGAAACTGAAACCATTCAAGCAGATCTGGGGCGACCCAGAGAGTGTTCAAGTATTTGTCTAATCTCCAAAAGGATTTTCACTAATTTGGAAAAGTGGGGAGTTGCCAAGTGACTATGGATTCAGCCTCTATCTTTTATCTACTTCTGCTCTCTCTTGCCTGCTAAAAGTACAAAATAAGTGAAAAACAGCAAAAATAAACCATTTAACAGGGCCAAATATCTCCTTTAAATCAGGGGTTCAATTATTTTTCCAGTCCTAATTTAGAAACCTCAAAGTCATCAATTACCAACAATATCCATTCTATTTCCACTTTGCCCTTTAATTCTGTGTATCTTTCTTTAACCATCTTTCAAATGTGTGCCTGTCTTTCTCATTGCTAGTCACACTCCTAATTCATACCCACATTTTTTCAAACCTGGAATACTGTGACAGCCTCCCATCTGGTCTCTTTGTCTTACGTCTAGTGATCATACCCTGTAACTGGGGAAATAGTTTAAGAAACTCCCCTTTCCTGACCCCAGGTAGGTCTTAGAAGACTCTGCCACCAACACCACTCCCTCAGATAACTAATTATTATCTTAGTTATTTTGATACATAATATATTCTAGCTATTTCTGCCATATTAATTCCCATATAATTTTTAGCTTGCCAAGAACCTTAATGGCTCAGTGTCCCTATATTTCACTGCCTGGTTTTGATCTCAGGTGGCCTCAGCCTGCAATGGCTTGAAGCAGGATTTCGGTTCCCTGGCCAGAGATTGAAGTCAGGCCATGGCAGTGAGCGCGCTGAATCGTAGCCACTAGACCATGAGGGCCAGTGACCAGTGACAAGACCCTGGCCTGTCGGCTTGGTAGAAATGAATTCCCACAGAGAGATGGAAAGTAGTGAAACAAGTAAAGTGTTTATTAGGAGGAAAAGAGTACATGTGAATAGGCACACACGGGTGGGCTCAGAGAGAGAGTTGCCCCCTCATGGTAGTTTGAATCACTTATATGAGGCATTCCTTCCAGCTTTCCTCTGGCCAATCATTTTGCTTTGCCTGGCTCTGACTCTATATTTGGTTTATCTCAGAGTCTTCCCCTGTGTGCGCATGCATCTCTTAGCCAAGATGGATTCTAGCGAAGAGGTCTATGGGTAAGTTGACATCACCTACTATGGGGTGGCAACCCCTCCTTTTTTGACCCCTGAGGAGCCTTTCTGTGCACGTGTAGTTGGGAAGGTCTCCTTGACCTCAGGAATGGGAAATATGTGGTCTCTTTATCTCTTGTCTGGGCAGAGCTCATCTACTCTCTGCCCCTGCCGTTACTGTTATCTTAAAGTATCCACTGAAGTCAAAGTCCACGTAGTGGTTTCCCAGTCGAGGGGTCAACTCAATGGACAAGTGGTATGTGCTGTGATTTCCTGTCAGTGACTTGTGTTCATGATTATGCCTTCTCTTTCACCCATGTGAGTGCAGGCACAAAGCAGAGTTCAACTTAATAACTTGCCGAGACTTCTATCCCAGAAGGACTATTCACTCCATTGACCTCTTATGAACGGATGCTCTCTCTCTCCTCATATCACTTGTGTTCCTCTTTCCTAAATACCTATTTATTTCTTCTGTGTTTTGCTACTTAAATCATATCCATTTTTTAAAGCCCTTCTCATATTCTATCTCCTTCATAAAGTCATCTACAGACTCCACCTAACATTTCCTTATATCACTGTTGGTCTATTCTCTATGCCATGTATTCCAAAGGTTTACTGAATGATTAATGGCAGAGTAATAGAGTGGAAAACTTCTGAGTAAAAATAACTGGAATTAAAATTTGGTTATATTATATGTCAGATGAGAGATCTAGGAAATTCATGTAATGTCTTTGAAATTCAATTTATTCTGTACAAATATGGGAACAAATATAATAATTCTATGTCACAAAGTTGTAAGAATTCAATGAGGACAGTTATCTGAAAATAGTCAATGCTAAATAAATGGGAAGTTGTACTCTCCTGTTTTATATTTTCTACAAATTACAGCAACAAATTTAGTTTTTCTCCCTTAAGTAAATTTTCAGGTCCTTAGAAACAAGGATTGCACATCTGTTTTTATCCCTTATTGCAATCTGCACACTGTCTTGCACACAGTGGAAATTCAGTAAAAGGAAAATTGTTAAATTGAGTTAAGGTAAAAATAAACCAGTCATTATAAGAATAAATTAGTTAATAAAAATGAGCACCCTTATTTTTTAACACATTTTTAATGAAAGAAAAAGTGTGTTTTTGATCCATGAAAGATCAAAATGTACAACCAGAATATGATCCACACATTGATCAAGTATTTATTTATTTATTTATTTATTTATTTTTAATTGAAATATAGTTGATTTACTATCTTGTGTTAGCTTCAGATATATAGCAAAGTGATTCGGCTATACATATATTTTTTTCAGATTATTTTCCATTATAGGTTATTACAAGATATTGAATATAGTTGTCTGTGCTGTATAGCAAATCCTTGTTGCTTATCTATTTTATGTATAGTAGTTTGTATTTGTTAATCCCAAAGTCCTAATTTACCCCTCCCCCTCTTCCTTTTCCCTTCGGTAACCATAAGTTTGTTTTCTAGTTTGTGGGTCTGTTTCTGTTTTGTATATAGATTCATTTATATTATTTTTTAGATTCCACATATAAGTGATATCATATAGTATTTGTCTTTGTCTTACTTCACTTACTTTACACAATGGATTTCAGTCCATTGATCAAGATTCTTTTAACTCAATTTTGTCAGAGTTAGCAAACAAAAATATAGGATACCAAGTTAAATCTGAATTTTAGGTACATAAAAAATAATTTTTAGTATAAGTAGGTCTCATGCAATAATTAGGACACACTTATACTCAAACATTATTTCTGTTTACCCGAATTCATATTAACTGAATGTTAATTTGAGTTCATATACTGCAGTAAAACTAAAAATTATTTGTTGTTTATCTGAAATTCAGATTTAACTAGGCATTCTCTATTTTATTTGTCAACCCTACAAATTTAGTCACAAATGAGAGGAATCCAACTTAAAGTAGTTTAGACCAAAAAGAGGAACTTAGTGGACCATTTGTTCCACTGGTGGAAGGGCAAGGAGTACAACTGGTCCTCCTGCTCATCAGGGTATCGTGCTTAAGTGTCATCAGAAGTTTTGCTAGGGGTTGGCCAAAACGTTCGTTCAATTTTTTCCGCAAGACGGTTCTAGTAGCATTTAGTTGTCTTTAACTTCATTCGAAACAATTTTGTTCGATTGTATTGTGACAGCTGTCATATCAGTGTGCATTTTTAAAAAACTTATCAAAATTGGTGAATATTTGTGTAGCCAATTTAATATTGAAGATGGAAGGAAAAAAGCAATATTTTCATCACATTGTGCTTTATTATTTTAAGAAAGGTAAAAGCACAACTGAAATGCAAAAGAAAAAAGGATTTGTGCAGTGTATGGAGAAGGTGCTGTGACTAATCAAATGTGTCAAAAGTGGTTTGTGAAATTTCGTGCTGGAGATTTCTCACTGGACGATGTTCCATGGTCAGGTAGACCAGTTGAAGTTGATAGCGATAAATCAAGCCATTAGATGAGAACAATCAACGTTATACCACGCGGGAGATAGCCAACATACTCAAAATATCCAAATCAAGCGCTGAAAAGCATTTGCACCAGCTTGGTTATGTGAATCACTTTGACGTTTGGATTTCACATAGCGAAAAAAACCTTCCTGACCGTATTTCTGCATGCGATTCTCTATTGAAACATAATGAAAACGTTCTGTTTTAAAGCAAATTGTGATGGGCGATGAAAAGTGGATACTGTACAATAATGTGGAACGGAAGAGATTGTGGGGCAAGTGAAATGAACCACCACCAACCACACCAAAGGCCGGTCTTCATCCAAAGAAGATGATGTTGTGTATATGGTGAGATTGGCAGGGAGTCCTCTATTGTGAGCTCCTTCCAGAAAACTAAACAATTAATTCCAACAAGTACTGCTCCCAATTAGACTAACTGAAACCAGCACTCGATGAAAAGTGTCCGGAATTAGTCAACATAAATGGCATAATCTTCCATCAGGATAATGCAAGACTGCATGTTTCTTTGATCATCAGGCAAAAACTTGTACAGCTTGGCTGATAAGTTCTGAGTCATCTGCTATATTCATCAGACATTGCACCTTTGGATTTCCATTTATTTTGGACTTTACAAAATTATCTTAATGGAAAAAAATTTCAATTCCCTGGAAGACTGTAAAAGACATCCAGAACAGTTCTTTGCTCAAAAAGAGAAAAAGTTTTGAGAAGATGGAATTATGAAGTTATCTGAAAGATGACAGAAGGTAGTGGAACAAAATGGTGAATACATTGTTTAATACAGCTCTTGGTGAAAGTGAAAAATGTGTCTTTTATTGTTACTTAAAAATGAAAGGAACTTTTTGGCCAACCCAATATTATTCATCTTTGCTTTTCTCTGAGTGAGCATCATTACCTCTGATGGTCACTCTGGGCCATCACAGTGGGAAAAGTTAGTTTAAAAATTAGTTTAAATCACATAATCCTAGACTGGTTCTAGCTTGATTGCCCAGATTCTGGTCACCCACCCCTCAGAGCAATGGCTGTGAAAGGGGAATGTGGTCCTCAGATTGTGAAATAGTCCCACACCTAGATCAACTATAATGACCATGGAAGTATACTGACCATGGCACCATTTCAGATCACATATTTGAAAAGGGAGGGATAAGCAATTTCTCCAAGGTAGGGAAGAGAAGATTTCCAAAAGAAAGAGAGATTCAGAACAGAAAAAATAATAATATTCACTTTAACTAGAAATCTAAACAAGAGGATTTTTATTTTCAGCTTTCTTAAAATGACTTCTTTTCCCTCATTTTGATTGGCAGCTTCCTGGAAGTCTGGGTAATCCAGTTCACTGTGACATATACGTAGGTGCATGGCTCCATATTCTTGTAAGTCTTCACTGAACATCCTGAATAAATTTTGGAATAGTTTCATATGACTTTAGAGTCAAATCTTCTCTCAACTGAGGGCTCCCAGGCTCTCATTTTTCTTTTGCTTTGATAGAGACATTCCACATGAAATAAGGGGGGCAGTGCTTCCTAGACTAGCGAGGCAGGGTATGACCTTTCTCAAGCTTGAATACCTGGTACTTGAGAATTCTACAAATAATTCCTGGAAAATCTAGGCAAATCTGAGTGCCCAGTTCATAATTTCATCTCCTGAGGAAACTAGCCAGGCATTTTAGAAAGTAATGCATGAATAACCCAGGTTCTAAATTGAAAATGAGCATGTTTTAAACAAGTCCAGTGGAAAGGAATTAACAGTAGAACTAAAAACACCATATGCTTATGACAGGAAAAATTGCTCAGAGCAATATGCTAAAATGATATAATTGAGTTAAGATCCAATTGCATCAGGACAAAAGCTAAGACAGTGAATAAGTTAAGCTTGTAACTTATGTTGCCTAGTTAAGTTGATACATCAAAAACAAGAAGCCTCTTGTCTTTTATTTATATTAGGGAAGAAAAATATCTCTGGCTGGGCTTCTGCTTCTAGTAATGAAGAACCAAGCAATTTGAGTATCTTCTTTATCCAGAGAAAATATGTATTCTCTTGGAAAGTATAAGATTACTAACAGGACACTGAAAATGACTAGGCCAAGATAATGGAGGGGGACAGAGGTCCAATGAGAGTGAGTCTAGGATTTGGGGTCACTTTTCCCCTTGGGGATGTTGCCATTTCAGTATCTGATATTTGAGTGGATGAAGGAATCATCAGTGATTCTAGCCATCTGTGGAGGCCAGAGAATCAGGGATTAGAGTTTGGAACTCAGTAAAGAGGGCCCAGATGAAAATCCTCATTTAAGCTGAGCCACAGAAAAGTTCTAGCTTAGGGAAAGATTGCAGCTCATAGAGACTGCAGCTTAGCTTTGAATTTTCTCAATCAGCACACTGGATGAAGAGAATTCCAGATTGCTAATGCCTCCAGTAACTGGCAGAAATAACTGTAAATCATATCTGGAGAAAGATACAACAGGCTTTGTGTTATTTCTACAAACAATTTTGAAAGTATAATTTATAGCACATAATAAAATATCACTGGCTTATAAGAAACTAAAGCAATATGAAGAAAAACCAGAAGAAACTTCAGACATTACACAAAGCCTCTTAAGGGCTTGAGATACTGTAGCTATCAAACATAGAATTTAAAGTAAACATGTATACTGTATTCCAGGAGATGGAAGAATAACCCAGAGGTGAAGGAAACAAATCAAAATGAGAACTTAAAAAGTATCTGGAACTGAATGATAATAAAAAGTAATGTATCTTAAAACTTTTGGAAGACAGCTAAAGCCATGATTAAAGGAAAATTTATAGCTTTAAATGCACATCTTTGGAAATAAGGATGGGTGAAAAGTAATAATCTTAAAAACCATCTCAGGTTAGAAAAAGAACAACAAACTAAATTCAAAAGAATTACAAAAAATGAAATAATAAATATAAGTATAAAAGTAAATGAAATAAAAAATAAATACATAATAGATCAACCAAGTAAAAAGTTGTTTATTGGAAAAAATTAAAAAAATACTGTAGTTGTGATGAGCTTGATAAAGAAATATAAGCAAAGGAACTAATAACTTATGTCAAGGCCATGACTACTAAACCTATGACATTCAAAGAAAAATATATATTTTGAGGAAATTTATGCCAGTAAATTTGAAATTTTAGCTGACAAATTCCTACAAAAATACTATTTAGCAAAATGAATACAAAAATAAAAAGCTGAATACCACTCCTTTCAGAAAAAATTGAATCAATAATTGAAATAACTTGCCTCAAGAAAAATTCCAGGTAGTTTTGCCAGAAAATTTCACAAAGCTTTAAGGAAAAGTAAAAATCTCACACAAAATATTCCAGAGAATAAATAAAGAGGCAATAATTCTTAATCTTTTTTATGAGGTCAGCATAACCTTGATATCATAATCTGAAACATTAAGATAATAGACAATTATAGTGTAATTATGTCACACATTAATATAGATAAAGTTATTAAATAAAAATTCAAAAATACAATTACCAATTTGGAGTTACTCCAAGAATGCAAGGCTAGTTTGGCATCTGAATATAAAATTACTGTTATTTACTGCATTCGCAGAATAAATTTTTTAAATGATAGGAGTATTTTGATAGATGGAAAAATTGAATCTTATAAAGATCAACATCTCTTAACATTCTTAAAAATATCAGCATTATGTGAATAGAAAGAAATTTATTTTCTCCAATAGAGAGTGTATGTCAGAACTCACATCAAAATAGCACATTTAATGGTAAAGTATTCCAAGTTGTCCTTTTGAGACTGGAAACAACAGCAACAATAAAAAATATGCTTTCTATGGATACTAGCCAATGAAATGAACAAGACAATTAAACCAAAGGCCTAAGTATTGAATAAGAGTAAAGAAAACTGTTATTATTACAGATGACACGTTTTTATGTATAAAATTCAAGAGAATCAACAAATACATTTTGATAAATAAGTACAATGTGTAAACAAATGAATTTGGCAAAGTTGTTTGATACATAGCAACAGATAAAACTATTTTCTTTTCTATCTGCCAATAAAATTTATAAAATTATCAAATGAGCTGTGTCTATCATATATATATAAAGAACTTCTCTCTAAATCAATAAAAAGAAAAAAAGATAGAAAAATGGACACAAGACCTAGGAAACACTTCATTAAAGATGTATCCAGGGCTTCCCTGGTGGCGCAGTAGTTGAGAGTCCGCCTGCCTATGCAGGCGACGCGGGTTCGTGCCCCGGTCCGGGAAAATCCCATATGCAGCGGAGCGGCTGGGCCCGTGAGCCATGGCCGCTGAGCCTGCGCGTCCGGAGCCTGCGCTCCGCAATGGGAGAGGCCACGACAGTGAGAGGCCCGTGTACCGAATCCGCAATGGGACAGGACAGGGCAGTGAGAGGCCCGTGAAAAAAAAAAAAAAAAAAAAAAAAAGATGCATCCAAATGAGTAATGAAGCTCAACATCATCACTTACAACAGAAACAAAGTTAAAACCACAAGGTAATACAATTAAATACACATCAGACTGTCTAAAATTTTTAAAAAGTAAAAAAACCCTGCTATATGAAACATTCATACACTGCTCTCAGGAGTGTAAATTGGTCACAGCCACTTTGGAGAACAGTATAGCATTTTTTTTTTAGTGTTGAAGGTATGCGTATTCAAATATGTATCAAGAGACACATAGATACAGGAAAGTTCATAAATGCATCATTTTTAATAGATCTAAACCAAAAATAAATCAAATGTTCATCAATAATAGAATGGGTAAATAACTTATGATCATGAAATAGTGAAATATACAATGAGAAGATTAACGAGCTATTGCTACCCATAAAACCTTGATGAATGTACCAAATGTAATGTGGATAAATAAAGCCAGACACAAAAGAATAAAGTTTACACAAAGTTCAAAAACAGGCAGAGCTCAACTATCATATTTAGGGATGCATATGTAGGTATTAATGTAGATTAAAGAAAATTTTCCTTTAAAATCACAAGAGTAGTGATCTTTGGGGGAAAGAATGGTGCTGTGATTGGGAAGGCATTTGTTGGAGACAAGCAAGGTTTTGGGGAGCATGCTAAAATTTGAAGTGCTTGCTGATTACACATGCATGTTTTTATAATCACTCACTGAGCTCTTGTGTATTGTGTCATTGATACTCTCTTGTGTGTGTATATTTTATAACCACAGTAATTAAAGCATATAAGGATAAACAGTTGAAACTGTCAAGTGCCTTGAGGTTTTAAATGCACATCAGGTTGCCTAAAGATCACAGAGCAGATCCCTACAGCCCTCTCATCCACCCACGTTTTTCTGGAGAAAAAGCAGTTTCTTCCTCTTTGATCTCCCAGAAACCTGATAGCATCTAGTCTCTCCCTTGCTTTTCTTCCTGAAATTTGACTTAGCTATCTAATGTAATGTGAACATGGACTGCCACTTAAAAATTCCTCTTTTCTTGTCAAAATATGGGGGCTGGTATGTTATACCTTGTTTAAACTGCTCATGCTTCTACAATGTAATTGAGCCACCCACTACTGATTGAAAAGGACCAAAAGGACTTGAACTTCCAGTTGTCAGAGATTATGCCTTAAGGCAAAAAGATGCCCGACACACTTTCTAAAACACAGAAGACCATACTTTCCATGTCACATGTAGGCTATGATTCTTTGTATTTGACATTGGACCAGCTTAATGTACACATTTTCTCATGTATTTCGATACACTGGAATTTGGAGAAACCCAAGCTCAGAGGATAATCACTCAGTACTATACCTCTGGCCCATTGTCATGCAGACTCTGAATTAAGCTACAGAGACACCTGTGAGAGGTGGGAGGAGGGTTATATATCTGATGCCTCTTACAACATTCACAGGCTCACTGTGTAATGACGTAACTGGTTCTACAGGCCTTGGAATCTTAAAATTTTGAGAAAGATATGAAAACACATATCTTATGAGTTAATGTATATATCAAATAGCCATACCAACCATCATAGAAAGATCATAGGATTCAGAATATATGAGTTCAAATTCTAGCCCTGCCTCCTTCTGGTATATAATGCAGGACCATTTTCTCTGGGGACCTTAATTCCTTGTTTCTACATTGATGGTGACCACTATACAAAATAATTCAAATTTAAGTGTCTAGCTGTTTCTTGGGACATGGGGTCTATTGTAGGTGCTCAATAAATCCTGTTCACAGTAAGGTCAAAAGGTCAAAAACAATACATGCAATACATTGGAACAATATTTTAAAGGAAAGAAACAATATTTTAAAACATATCTCAAGAGGTGACTGATGCCTAATTTGATGCTTGTATTTTCCTTTTTCAAAACGCAAAAGAGGAAGATTAGAAATGGAATGCATGCCGCTGTAGCATGGAGACTATTCCTCTTAAGTCCCTTTAAGAATTCTCTCCCTGCCCAGTGTACCAGAAGGTTCTGGAGACAACTCTCTCCTCTTCCAATGATGCAATGCTCTCTGCTCACTTTTACAGACCCTCCTTCCTTGAGTCACCATCTGCATATTGGTCCCATCCAAATCCACATCTTCAGCACCTTTGCCCCTCCTGAGCTCCAAATCCCACATGTCATAAAACAGAGTCTTCCTATATTCAGTATGTAGCTCTTTCTCTTTGAAAAGAATATTTTAATGGCTTTGAGAATACTTAAGTGCTGATTTTGATAGCACACTTCAACCTATGCTATATATATCCCAGAAGCCAGTCAACCAGAGGTCACCTGGAAGGCTCCTTGGCTTCCCCTGGTTCTCTGAGGAATTGAGTTCACCTAGAGTTATGATTGGTTCTAAGCCTCAGGCAGTAAATGTGTAGCTGTCTACATAGACATCTATTTTAGTTCTTCAGTTATTGCCATAACAAAGTCTTCAGTACTTGCAGTGGGACTGTGCTAGTATAATAATCCTGTCATACACAAGTTTTAATTCAATTTAGAAAGTCAGTTTTCTATCAGAGAGAAGGATATCAGTGAGTTCCATTGAAAATGTAATATGTGGCATCCTAACCTCATAAAGACTTAATTCACTTTGACTTAGATTTGTACTCCAGTCCCCCCAAATAATTTTTATCCAAATAACTGGTGTTTCCCTGGAAAATAGTGATGGAAAAACTGTTCATCACTTCTGCCCCAGTCACTCATTTATTTCAAAATATTTATGGAGTTCCAGGCACTAGGCTAATCACTGAGAATCTCTAAATATATGAAAAACTCAAGTGACTACAAGAATTCAATCTAGTGTTGTGAATTGAGGCAGTGAGTGGGGGGGGTGCACATTAAAAGAAACTGCGAGATTTATAATAAAGGTATTTATCTCCCTTATCCAAGTCTTTTGTAAAACTATTCTACATGTTTCCATTTTTCTCTCACTCTTTACATCGCTGCAAATTGTCTTTGACCCCCACACTTTCCTGAAAATGCTCCAGCCAAGTCCACCAATAAGTTATTTACTTCTAAAAATTATATGGATGCTTATTGGTTTTCAATTTTATATTATTTCCTTGAAATGTACTACACCTGACCTCGTCTCCTTCATAAACTATTCTTTTTCCTTGGTTACCTTGGTGGTAATTAATTCCCCCTGGTTTTCCTCTCTGGCTAGTTCTTCTTAGTTCCCATCCAAATCATAATTGTTATATTTCTTCCGTGTACAAACCTCAGCTCTCTTCTCTTTTCATGCTATACACACTTCCTAAGTAGTTTCATCTATCAGTTACCAGATCTTTGGTGGTTGCTTCCCAGTAACCATATGCAGTCTAGATGTCTTTCTGAAGGCAAACCCATCATTCAAGATAGATATCTCTTAGATATCTCAAATTAATGTTTCACAGGCAACCTAATCTCAACACCAAACCAAACTCAGTACTTTCTCCCCTGAAGTGGTTCTTTCTACTGAGTTCCCTACCTCAACCAAAGTTATCACTGCCTCCCACGTTCTCAGGACAGAAACCTGTGTATCATCCTTCTGTTTACATCTGTCTGGCTCCTGCACCCAGATAGTCATCTGTTGATTTTATCTTCTAATAATTGACAACTTTCTCTACTTTTCTCTATTCCCATAATGATTTGCTGCATTCAAATCTCCATTATCATCACTGTAAGTCCCAGCCTCCATTGCCCTTAATAAAATGTAAATTCTTAACTTAATCTTTTATAAACTGACCTCTGCTTATTTATCCAGTCTATTTTTAATCAATTATCAATATTGGATTTTGTGCATTAACAATTTTTTCTATTAGCAGTTCTCCCCCAAATCTGTTCTTTCCCTTCTGAAAAGAGAAATTTTGAACTCTTTCCTTAAACTAAGGAGACTTTTTCTGCCTTATCCCTTATCCCTTTATCCTTTCGGTCTCACTGGGACTGAACTCTCCTTGTGAACTCTGGAAGGGTCATGCCCTTCAGAAGGAAGATGCCCTTCTTACATGCTCTGATCATATATTGAGTTTACCACTTATGGGTAGTTTATTGTAACTTCCCATTACCTTTCTCCCTGGAGTGCATAAACTGTCTTGCTCTTGATTGTATTTCAAGCTCTAACACAGGACTAGAACCTTTTTTTTTTTAAACATCTTTATTGGAGTATAATTGCTTTACAATGTTGTGTTAGTTTCTGCTATATAACAAAGTGGATCAGCTATGTATACATACATCCCCATATACCCTCCCTCTTGCATCTCCCTCACACCCTCCCTATCCCACCCCTCTAGGTCATCAAAGAAGCACTGAGCTGATCTCCCTGTGCTGTTCAGCTGCTTCCCACTAGCTATCTATTTTACATTTGGTAGTGTATATATGTCAATGCTACTCTCTCACTTTGTCCCAGCTTACCCTTCTCCCTCCCCGTGTTCTCCAGTCCATTCTCTACTCTACGTCTGCATCTTTATTCCTGTCCTGCCCCTAGGTTCATCAGAACCATTTTTTTTTTTTTAGATTCCATATATATGTGTTAGCATACGGTTTTTGTTTTTCTCTTGTGACTTACTTCACTCTGTATGACAGACTCAAGGTCCATCCACCTCACTACAAATAACTCAATTTCGTTTCCTTTTATGGCTGAGTAATATTCCATTGTATATATGTGCCACATCTTCTTTATCCATTCATCTGTCGATGGACCTTAGGTTGCTTCCATGTCCTGGCTATTGTAAATAGTGCTGCAATGAACATTGAGGTACATGCCTCTTTTTGAATTGTGGTTTTCTCAGGGTATATGCCCAGTAGTGGGATTGCTGTGTCATACGGTAGTTCTATTTTTAGTTTTTTAAGGAACCTCCAAACTGTTCTCCACAGTGGCTCTATCAATTTACATTCTCACCAACAGTGCAAGAGGGTTCCCTTTTCTTCACACCCTCTCCAGCATTTACTGTTTGTCGATTTTTTGATGATGGCCATTCTGACCCGTGTAAGGTGATACCTCATTGTAGTTTTGATTTGCATTTCTCTAATGATTAGTGATGTTGAGCATCTTTTCATATATTTGTTGGCAATCTGTATATCTTCTTTGGAGAAATGTCTATTTAGGTCTTCTTCTCATTTTTGGATTGGGTTGTTTGTTTTTTT
>NC_041224.1:80334734-80389195 GCF_002837175.3 Physeter macrocephalus
GCAAGAGGGTTCCCTTTTCTTCACACCCTCTCCAGCATTTACTGTTTGTCGATTTTTTGATGATGGCCATTCTGACCCGTGTAAGGTGATACCTCATTGTAGTTTTGATTTGCATTTCTCTAATGATTAGTGATGTTGAGCATCTTTTCATATATTTGTTGGCAATCTGTATATCTTCTTTGGAGAAATGTCTATTTAGGTCTTCTTCTCATTTTTGGATTGGGTTGTTTGTTCTTTTATATGTGTGCTGAATAGTGAATGAATCAAAGTGTGTCCAAAATACTACTGGGAGCCCAGAGGATGGAAAGTTTATTCAGCTTTGGGAATGACTATATGTCATAATATGTCATTTGTCATAACAAATGACATTAGAACTGGGCCTTGAAAGGATATGAAGAAAGATACAAAATTGTGTGTCTATCATAGAACAAAAAACCTCAGTTATGTTTATCCTCATAATGGAATAAAGTAAAATGCAGCTGATCTGGTCATTCCTGCCATCCTTCTATTTCCAATGATATTCTTTCCTGAGATGATATTCAAATTAGATATTAGCACTAGCCACCACATAAAACACATTGATTCTCACTATGGAAGAAAGCGACATAATTGTGAAGGGTGTCCACTCTCCAGACCAATAATTTGGTAGTTGATGAAGTCAGCTGCAAATAAGACAATAAAGTAGTATTACTTCAGCTCGTACATTTAATCAAGCAGAGGTCGGAGAACAAAGAGGGGCTGGGGTGACCGTGAAGCTCGGGACAGAGGATTATTGTACCATAGCTTCTGAATCACATGGATGTTTCTCCTTCAGTTCTTGTGTCATAAAACTGGTGGGCCTGGGGCTGCCTTTGGATTACAGTCCCTTGAATTGATAAACATGCTGTTTCCCTGAGATTTGCCCCAGGAGATAAACATTTCCGATGGATTTTTCTGACAAAGCCAAGAAAGCTAATAATTGCCATGTCAGGCAAAGAAAAAAAAAGTGAAAACGAATTCAGTGTGATCCCTTATGAAAGAGGGAAAAAGAGCAAAAGATGATTCACAACTGGAAGCATGAATTGTCAGAGCTCTTTGAGGATTTTTTGAATAAGCACTTCCGCCAGGTTATAAATAATGACAACAGACAGTAATTTGCATGGATTAAGGTTGTTAACATTGATCAATTTCTGCATTTTAAAATACTCCCAAATTCTTGATTAGGAGTGTCTCTTTGTAGTGAAGGATTGATAGTGGGAGTTAAAGAATCTGATGAATTTAAAACTCAGATGAGAGAAAGCAAAGCCGTGCAGATCTAAACTGAGATACCATTAGTAGTTCCCATAAATCAAATCATGTTTATAGTAAGGATACAGCTGAATTACCATCTGGACTTTTTAACCTCGACATTTATTTCCGAATCATTCCCTAATATTGGAAGTAAACTTAACCCTTCCTTTCATCTCTAGGGTTTGCCTTGATGCCAGTTTTCTTTGAGAAATGATCTGATTTTTGATGGGGACAGAATGTCACGTGTGGCATAAGGTTGGAAGAACCAGAGAAAGTCTTGCGTAACATTAAGCTGTAAAAGAAAGAAAACATTCTTAGCTTTAAAACCACATCAGCTGAGAAGAATTTAATGTCAGCGGGTAGGGGGAAGTGGGAAATTTGTATTCCAACTGCTTAAGTTTGGAACATAAGTTTGGGGCATTTTTATGTATGTAACTAAATTGATTTCAAAAAAACTCTATGTAGCTATAGACAGGGTTGACAACAAATAGAAAGAAATCCACACGGATTTTCTAAAGCTCTAATTGAATGGCTAAATAATTTTAATCAAGTCACTTATGCCTAGAACCCTTTTGGGCTCTTATTTTTCTTTTTAGTTTTCTACTGGCAGTGCTTATAGTGATAGAAAGAGAAAGGCTAAACTCCTATCCAAAGTCCTCTTTTCTTTTAAATTCTAGATTTTTAGACTTTGCTAGACAACACTAATCAGATGCTTCAGTAATCAATAGTGTCCTGAGCATGAATCAAGTGGCTCAAATAATAAAAAAAACAAACAAACAACAGAAGAGACTTGGGGTGGGTAGGGGGGCAGGGATGGTGGGAAGGTAGGGACTGAACAGCAGGTGGGATGCTTACCCTTTAACTAAAGAGACACGAGGTATGTCAATCTTGTTTGAAACAAATTTGAAACCAAATTATGGGAAAGCATCTCATTGCTTATTGAGATAGTCATCATTATACTTAGTAATAAATATGTATTGCTTTAAGGGCAAGGACTTTTATGACTGAGGAAAAGTTTGTAGAATAAAAGGTAAATATAAAGGCAGAAGAATACAGACTTAGGAAACAGAAAAATCCAAGTTCAAATTTCAGCTGTCATTTACTGGTAGAACAAAGTTGGGCAAGTTCTTAAGTTCTCTTGAGTCAACATTTTTGTTATCAAGAAATGATGATCACAATATCTACTTGGCAGTTTTAATATAAAGTCTAAATGAAAAACAATGTAGATAATTACTTGGTACATGGTATGTGTTAGCTATCATTGTCTATGTATATACGACATTTTTTGAAATGTGTTTTTTACTGCATTGTAGGAAAATGGCCAGATGGATTTTTACCAAAATTAAAAGGTGTGTGTCTTAAAATATACCCCATGTAGCATGTGTAAAATTCACATCTGAGGGGCTTAAATGACCCCCAGATAAATGAAGAAACGATGGACCAGAAACCTATAGTTTCAGATGTGAGCCTCAAACTGTAAGTCAGAATGGCCTGTGGTCCAAAGAGAAGGTTCCAACATAGCATTCAAGTGACTGTCCACCCAGTATATACTGTGTTCCAGGGCAGTTAGCAGTTTTACTGATGGTTAATAATTTTCCTTATCAACCCCAGGGGATAGTGGATAGGCAGTGATTTAACACAACCAAGTACAGAACTTTTCCATTTACTTTACTATACAACTGGGAAGATTATTAAGGAGAAAAATGTTTTTTTTCTCTATCATATTAAGCCCAGAATTTTCCCACTGTGGATTTACAACATCTTACTTTCTAACCCCTTCACAGAAACAATTTTGAGTTACTGAAATGCTGGCACTTAAGGTGCCAGGGTGGAAATCAGAACATTTTGCCTACTGAGAAGGGGTTCCTTCCAAGGCATTTGGTCTGAATATTGTTTGTGCAAAATGACTGGCCCATCTGTAATTGACTGGTTGGAAAACAATCTGAAATTAATGTAGAACCATGAGTCTAATTCATGTCTGATTGGAGCCAAATCTTAGGAGCAAAGAAAGATAATCATTTCAGACCTGGGATCTTTGAAATTTGGGCTATCCTCTTCTATCATGATTCAGCTCTGATCTCATGCTTAAAATCTTTCTCAGAAGTTCAGCATTTCTAGTGAAAGGAGAAACAAAATGTGTATTCTTTAGAAAAATACATTCTCTTCCTGTATATAGCTCTCTCTCTATGTCTCTCTCACCTTCAAATTTTAAATGACTGTAGTGTAAGGACTAGGACATGCTTTTTCTGATTTTATATGTAAACTGGCTCACTTGTCACTGCCAGCTGTATTCTGTCAGTGCCATTTATAATAAGTGCAAAAACTTAAATAACAAGAAATTTGGTCAAAAATAGAAATGCCCTATTATAGATATTTAATTGAGGAAAATTCTGCTTAATCTACTCCATTTCATTTTTAAGTTGCTGTTTCCTTTCCTTTTCCTCATAAATAAGAAAAATTTGGCTCAGAAACTTGGCTCAAGAGATTGTGAAGAGAGTTTATCCTACATGGAACTCGACACACGCTGATCAGGGAATCTCTTTCGTCTGAGGACTTTCTTTAGGAAAGAGGAATTAGTTTCTTAACTGCTTTCAAAGTTGCCTTGATAAGTTTCTTTGTGTCATTATATCTTTCATTTTGAGTTGAAGGTTTTTCACCCAGCCCTCATTATAGATGACCTAACATTTCACTCTGGCACTTATGCCAGAATCCTTTTCCTTTAGTTCCTGGCAAGGTTGCTGCCATTTCCTATCTCTCTCCTTCCTGAATTTACCTAAACTGAAGGTCCAGGCTTTTGTTGGAATGCTTTTCTCCCTTCCGCTCTTGTGTGCCCTGTGTCACATTATCTGCAAAAGGTTGCAACCAACTTCCCTTCACTGTGGACACAGGAAGGGGAAATGAAGAGGAGAGAAGTTACTGATCTGTTTCTAGAGGTCAAGGGTGTGGGGAGGGTGAATGTACATTTTTCAATAGCTTTCACTGCAGTGTGTGCTTTCCTTTGTTAACTAACCTTTGCTATTGTGTTGAGAAGCCTTTTAATAACTGCCAGCAGAATTGACTAAATGGCAATACCAAGATGAAAAGGACCTGGTAAAAAATTATATGTGCACAGATGCCTGGACATATACATAACAAATACCTGATTGTTTCTGGAGGGTGTAATGTGCCTGTGACTTTTCTCAACCATCAGAGACAGTATCAACTTTATTGTATTCAATCTTCACAGTATCTCATTAAAATGAGTACTATTTTCATCATTTTACAAGTGAGAAAACTGAACACTGAGACTTAGGGAGGAGTGGTCAGTTGCCAAAGATCACACAGCAAGAGGCAGAGCAACCATTCAAAATGTATGTTCATCCCTGCCCTTTCCAATCTCTCATGCTGCTGTAATGTACAAGCACACACACTGCTGACATGGAAAACAAATTTTCAATCTAGGACAACTTTTCTCCATCAAAAGGCAGTGAGATTTTTTTTTTTTTTGCATTTAAATTATTCTCTTTTGGTGACAGGCTAATTAATGTTAGTATATTTCCATTCTTACATCCCAGAGATATTTGGACAATGGCTCTCAAGGCGCCTGCAGATCTTTCAGTTGCAACCTGTGTCTTTTCCAGACCTTAATTTCGGTAATTAGTCTCCTCTGCTCCACCATCTCTGCAGGGCTGATGGTAGCCCTGTGACTCTTCCTTCCGGTTTATGGTGATTACAAATGGGGCCTCAGAGTCACATAAGATGGGGCACCCCTGCTCCAAATGGGTCTCAGGATTCAGGAGTGCAATGCCTGGCATGGTTAGGGGACAAAGGCTATTTAACACAGCAGCCTGGTGAGCTTGAGCTTTTCAAGACAATTAAGAGGATGCTTTGGAAAGTGCAAAAGTAGATTAATGAATACACAAATGCCTTTGATTTATTATTATCACTCAAGTGTCAGAATTAATGGAATAACACATCAAAGGTAGTGTCCTCATTAAGGAGGGAGGGCTCCATAAACAGGAGTAGTGGAGAGAAAGGAATTAGACATGGTGAAGAGGTGTCATAACCAACCCCAGTGCCTGATCCAGGTCTGTAGAAGCAATCCTTCAGTCTGAGCATTCCCTGTGGTCAAGCCCAAGCATTGAGGCCAGAGTTAAAGGAAAAGAGAAAGAAAAAAAGAAAGAAAGAAAGAAAGAAAGAAAGAAAGAAAGAAAGAAAGAAAGAAAGAAAGAAAGAAAGAAAGAAAGAGAAGAAAGAGAGAAAGAAAGAGAGACAGAGAAAGGAAGGGAGAGAGAAGGAGGGAGGGAGGGAGGAAAGAAGGAAGGAAGGAAGGAAGGAAGGAAGGAAGGAAGGAAGGAAGGAAGGAAGGAAGGAAAGAGAGTATGGGTGAGATAAATAGAGAAGCCAGTAAGGACACAGACAAGTAATCTTCTGTGTTTACTGTAAAGGTAGAAAGCTGTTTTCTCTGTTGTCCAATTCAAGGAAACATAGTGAAAGTATTTCATAAAGGAAAATGAAACAGCTAGCAGTTAAGTGGGTAGCTGGAAAGAGCACCCAGGCTTTCCGGCTTCTGGTCCAGTCCAGCTGTTCTTCCTCTTCATCCTGGGCCACACCCCAGATCGTAGACTGAAGCATCCAAATGAAGTAAAACTAAAGAAAACAGGCAAACTTTTCTGCAGCCTTAATCAAAGCAACTCAAGGGGGCATTCCAGAGACATTAACCAGATCATGGCATAAGGGTCATATTTTCAAGTCAAGAAGTATCACAAAACACATATTGATCTAATTTGGGTTGTTATAAGAAGTGGAAGAGTAAAAAAATTAAAGGGTGTGTTTACCTGAAACATTTAAGAATGCATTGCTCTCCAAAGCTAAATTGTTAGTGTAGCTGAGAGCTTACACTTATCAATATCATTTTTATCTTCTACTCTTAACTTCTTTTTTATGTTACACCCATAACTTACTCATTGGATGAAGGAAACAAAAAACAAAGGCAAAGATTTTCCTCTTACATTAGAGTCAACATATGCCCACTTCAGAATATTAGGAAAATAAACAAACATATCAGGAATAAAAAGAAAAACTTGCTATAAATGTCGACATACCCATACTTTGGAGTGTTTGAGTGGTGGGGCGGTAAACAGCAGTCACTGTGAGCTGCATTTGGACAGACCTAACTATCCAATTAGTTGGTCTAATCCCAACTCTGCCCCTTCATATCAGTGGGTCTCTGGGAAAATTATTCCCTTAATGTGTCATTATCTCCATTACAAAATGGAGTTATTAAGAGTACCTATATCATAGAATTGCCTGAGAGGAGCAAAAGCTGTGTGTTAAGTGTCTGGCATGGCAGCACTTCGCAGGGTTTATTAAGCACAAACTATTTTTCCCAGACAGTGGGCTCATCTTCATACACAGATTATCAAGTCATCTGAGGAGGACCTCAATTTTGATCCTCCAACCTAGAATAAGAAGAGAATAAGTATTGACTATAATTATTGCCAATATTTTTCCCAGAGATAGTTCCCAAAGTCGAGGTCACATAATATGCATAATTTTTCACATTTAAATGTAGTGTTGTAGCATAAATCCTACTGTTTATAAACACTCAAATATTTTTGGTATCTGCAAATTACTCCAATATAGTACATTAGTTTACTTAAGTAATCCTCAATTATTGTAATTTTACATTTTTAAAATTATAATAAAACTGAAGAGAGCATTTTTTATTTATCAACCTTTTAAGGCATTTTAGATATTCGCTCACTTAGAATAAAATTAGTGGATCAACACTTAAGTACACTTTTAAGGTGTAGGTTGCATATTTATGAATTACTTTACACATTGTGGACTTGATAATTTTACTTTCTTGATATGGAAATAGACTGAATAGAAATTTAGAACTCTGCCTCCAGCTTAAATAGTATGCTCTTATATCATTAAACAGTCCAAACCAAATAACCCCCAATTTACCATAGGTAAGTCAGTCAATGCTGAGAACTTAGAGTGCATTTTATCATAACATTGGGCTTTGCATATGCATAACAGTTAAGTCCAAAAAAGCTCACCTAGCACATAACATTTTATAACAGAAGCATTTGCCAATTGTTTTCAAAAACTAGATATTGGTAAAAAAAAATATGGAGAAGTGGATTCAAAATTTTAAATGGGACAAAATCTCTGCTTCCTCAAGCTCACCTGCCCACCAGACAACAGCAGCCAAGTTTCCCATGCCCTAATAGTAGGTGTATCTGGTGGACTTATTAGCGTGGGGTTTCCAGAAGGCAGGGTGAAGGCTGGTAATGAAGACTGGAGAAGCAGGTTGTAGTAGGTCTTTGCTGTGAAGCTGTGTGTTACACATTAAGAAACCCGGGAGGCATCTCTCACACTTCCCTCTGCCTCGTTCCACACATATGTTTAACCTGGTTTTGGTTTCTTCCTTCAATGTGTCCCTCAAATCTTTTACCAACACCACATTCCACTTCTGCATTTTAGCTCAGACCACCATTATCCTGACATCATTTAGAAGGCCAACAAATGTAGCCAAAGGACAGTGAACTATAAGAATTCAACCGAGGGTAAGATTGAGACTTCCTGTGAGGAAACTAAAATCTATTATGAAAGAGATCATTTATTAAAGTTCTTTTTAGCTATAGTAACATTCCTTAAAATCATGTGTTTTGTGTTTTTCAGCAGATTAGGGTGATTTAAGTCAGTTGGAACAAGCACAGTCCCCAGAGAACGTCTTTTGTTGGTCCCCTTACTTATAGTTAGATTTTCCTTTTGAAAAAATCTGTTTCATTAAATATTTATACATTACTTTTAATGTTTGTGTAATATTTGATTCAAATGATTGTATCATGATTTACTATAAGTTCACCCATATTTGAAACCTTAGTTTTGTTTTTTGTTTTCCTAATTTTGACCTGTTATAAACAACACTATGGTGGATATATTTCTAGGTATAACATGATGAATCTTCATGATTATTTCCTTAGGACAAATTCTTGGAGAGAGAAATGATGAGAAATGATGAGTGCAAGATGCCTTCGAAAAATATCATACCAAGGTTCATTGCTACAAATGAATAGCTTATGATCATACATATGTGTAATACATATGTACATGTACACATATAAACACATCAACATATAAGCCAATGAGTAGCATATGTATGTTCATACAAGCACATTTTTAATTTTTTAGTACTAAGGAAATTGAATTTTTATAGCTCTCAAATATTTCACTAGGAAAAAGAAAAAAAAATCCTGGCTATTATAACAATAAATATTCCAGGTGAAATTAGTATAGTTTATCAAGTCCCTAATCTCAAATCATTCTGGAGTATTAATTGGAATTGTACTATCTTTATAAATTAACTTGTGGACAATTGGCATTTATATAACATATGATGGTCTCTGTATTAGAGCATTCTGTGTTTCAGCATTTATTAAAATCTTTTAAAGTGTCATTCAGGAAAAGCATTTGTAATTTTATTTAAGTGGATCTTAAGAAGGCTTATTGATACAAGTATTCCTAGACATTTACACTTTTGATTTTATAGTAAATAGATTTCTAAAATATTACAGTCCAACAGGTATTGTTGCTCAATAGGTAAATATTTATTTTCTTATCTTGCCTTTATAACTGACCATTTTACAGGATTCTCTCATTAGGTTCAGTAGTTTTTCTTTTCCAGTTAATTCTCTTGGATTTTCCAGCTAGAAAGTTATTATAAATGGTAATAACTGCTTTCTTATTCCATGTGTATATTTATTTTTTTCTTGTCATGTTGCATTTGTTAGTATTTTAAGAACAATAATACAAATAACAGTAACAGTTGGAATTTCTTTTCCTGATATTAATGGGAATGTCTGTAGTGCTTTACAGTTGGGCATAATATGGGCTACTTATTTTATTTTAGCAAAATATTATCATACTAAAGAAATATCACTTGATCAACATAATTTTTGAAAGTTTTATGCAAAACATATGTTGAACTCTATCAAATGCCTTTTGGCAGATTTTGAAACGAATAGATGGTGTTTCCTTTTAGATATATTGATGATATAACATATTAATTGATTTCTTTACATTGAATGCTTCTCATATTTACACAATAAACCCTAATTTATCATGGAATATCATGGAAACCTATAAATAATATACTGCAGTACTAGTATTCTTTAATTATATAACATTGATTTCCATTTAGTGTGAGAGTAATTTGTTTTGGTACTGGGAATTGTCACCTCATGATAATAACTATAAAGCTTTCTATATATTTCTAATCTTTGGAAAGTAACATAATAAGTATCTATTTCTCAAGCTGTGAAAGACTTATATGTAATACTATCTAGGCTTTATACCTTTGTTGGACATACAGTAGACATTAGATGCTGTATTTTGACAAACTTTAAAGTTTCTTCCTAAGTTTTTAGTCAAAACGTTTTCTGTCTATTCTCAAGTAAATTTGTGTATTTTAGTTTCCTTGTAGAAAAATCATTTATGTTACCAAAATGTTCAAATTTGTCACCACTGAGTTGAAATAACATTTTCTTATAAAATGGTCTATTGATTCCTTTCATATATACAACATTTACCAAATAATTTATGTGGGTTTTCTGTCTTGCTTCTCAATAATAGAGATCTGTTCAAGAAACTGTTCTCAGATTTTATTGACCTTTTGAAAGAACCATTTCAGATCAATCCATTTTTACTGCTCTTCTAATTCATTAATGTATGCTTTCATCTTTATTATCTCTTTCTTTCGATTTTATTATTCTTTTTCTTGATTCAGTTTAATCTATGATTATTTATCATTTTTTAAATTTTTTTGTTTAATGAAAGCAAATAACTTGGATTTTTCCCTACCTGTTCAATATGTCCCTCTTACCTACAAACATTTCTTTTAGGCCTGGAGGTTAATATTCTATTTAGACCACCACCCACTGCATTTTTGACATTTTCAGTGAACTGGCTTGATATCACTTCATCCTCTCTACAGTCTGACTTCTTTTACTACATGTAGGGAGAAGGTGAGCTTGAGGGAGATGGCTGTAGGATTATTATAATCACTTTGAACACATAGAGTGTTGGTCAGAATCTCTCATTTCTCCAGTTGTTAAATGTCTTTGGCTTTTAAGCATAAGTAGTAAATACCAGAAATAAAGAACCCAGGTTCTGATACTGTGAAGAAGAGCTTATTTCACCACTTTCTATTCCTTTGACTGGACTCTATCATAGACTGGCTATTCACATTCACAACTACAGCCTTCTTTCTCCCTTTCCAAGAATTAAACCATAAATACAGTTTAAAGCTACTAGCTTCTTAAAATATTTTGAATTATCCAGATCTTCAGTTGACAAATGGCAAGTCCTTTTTTCCCCTCTCTTATCATATAACATTTTTTTAAACCCCTGTAACTACTATAATCAGGCCAGGCCTGGTGGACTTGGTAAGATGGCCATTCTCAGAAGTCAGTTGTAGGGTAAATCTCAAAACAGACAGAAATGTGAATCCAGAGTAATTTATATACTGAACATGAAAGATAGCAGGTATGACTGAGAAGAAAAAAAATAATAAAGCCACATCAGCCATGGAGCAGAATATAGAACATTCCAAACAACCTTTAAATTTATTTTATATTTAAATTAAATGTTATATTTATGTTGGGTTATTTTTTTCTCTGCGTTAAATGCTGTTTAGTTACTTATGAATGAAAAGGGGAAAGCATGTTAACAAAAGAATTATTGGATTGGAAACTATATCTCATCCTAAATTTATTTTTTCCTCATTTGTTGATGACAAGGTTTATACTGTATTTTATTATTTGAAGTATTAATTTTATAGAAAGACTGAGAAAAAAATGTTATTCAGGAAAATGAAAGTACTCAGGAAAAATACAAAGGGTGGTAAGAAGAAATAAGAGTTGGTAAACTGAGTGCAGTTTAGGTGAAAAGAGAGTGGGGGAAGAAGCTATGTCTTAGTGACTTGTGTCAAAACATAGGTAGCTTTTGACCCTTTTTCAGAGCTCAAAGCCCCCTGTCTGAGCAGGTGTGGAACCTGCAACACAGGTAAAGTTCTCCTGGACTTTATTTTTTTTTTCCAGCTTATGACAAATTCCCAGGGCAGATACCAACTTATACCATAATTTCCACATTATTGTTCAGTTTGGGACCTTGGAAGCCTGAACTATCTTAAGAGTTTTTGAAATGGTAAGGATTAATGATATCTACCTTAAAACATTCAGGTGACTATAAACATGGAGGCTTCACCCTTAACTCAAACAGATTTGTAGCTCCTAAAAATACATTTGGTCAGTTCTGAGTCACTCATAACACCTATCGTGGTCTCTCCTTTATGCCTTATCAAAAATCACCTATTGCCTGGGAGAATAGAAATGGAAAAGACCCTCACCCTCATTAAGCTTTCTTATTCATTTCTCTGTTGTCTGTACCTACTCCACTAGAATAATTTTCTTAAGAGAGCCGATTCAGTTTCTCATCCCCAGCTTATCCCCAGTGCCTGAATCAATGTCTGTCATATAGTAAGGAATCAACAAATATGTGTTGAACAAATAATGAATGGAGTCATGGGCTACAGTACAATATTTTTTGTACAAACAGGCTGATTGCCAGAAAGGCAAAGTGTGTTTGTCCTAAATAAAACATCATAGAGTTTTGAAAATGACATTTCAATTTTTTAGTTACTCTTTAACTGTCCTATTTATTTTTTTTGTTTTAGTTTAACACATCCTGTATCTTCAATGATAGGCCTGGTGAGGGCAAGGATATTTGGCTTCTATAATTACTTATTTCTCTTCCCAAGGAGCCCTGGAGTTCTGTCATATGAACTAGTACACCAACCCACTATAGAGTAGAATGAATTTAGTTGTTTTTTCTACTTGTCATGAAGTAACCATTCCAAACTACCTCATTGGATTTACATTGAATATGGGCAAAATATTTGATCAAATCAGTTAATTCCTATATGAGTAATTGGGGGTATTTAACCAGAAGAAGAGATGAATACAGAGGAGGCACAAATATCATCTTCAAGTACCTGAAAGTCTGCCTTGTCATTTAGAAGAAAGTGTGGAATGTGACCTTGTTCAGTGTTGCACATATTATATTGTCCCTTCCTATGACTCTTCCAGACAAGAAAGGGAGCAGGAATGGGCTCAGTATCATCAGTAACCTGCAATCAAATGGAACTGCCAAATCTAACAGTTCTCCAGATGTACAAAGTTTTCCAAAAGTGGAGCAATACAAGGAGAGGCTAAGTTGCTGTATGAATTTACATCAAAGTAGTAAGAATGACTTCTTCACTATGTGAGAAAAGAAATGACCCAGGTGTTCCTTTATTTGGATTCCAACTCTAAATTCCCAGGAATGTTGACTGAATGAGTACCTAAAATATATTTTTCATTCCCCAAGAGGTTAAGTAAGTCTATGAAAAGTATAAAACTTGCAACATGTCTTAAGGAGGTTGCAATCAGATGGAGGAATCCAGTATTAAGTGTAAGAATGCAATGCAGGAGTTAAACGAAGGGACTTCAGAGTGTAGGGTTGTTTAGTACCATAATTTCCCATAGCAATAAAATTGAGGGCAGGTGAGTGGTTTCTCTGGGCTGGCAGAATGTTCTCTGTTACATCAGTCCATGTATTCCTATTTGAGGGGCTCTGAGATGGGCTTTGAAAAGTCAGGAATGTGGATCCTGGAATGTGAGTTCAACAATTGGTTGCTGTTGAACCCAATTTGTGGGCCTGAGGCACAATGAAGCCAAACAAACTGAAAGGTTGGAGTTTGGAGCAACGAAAGTTTTATTGCAAGGACCAAGCAGGGAAAATGGGCAGCTTGTGCTCAAAAGGGCCAAACTCCTTTTTCAGGGAAGAATTTTTAAAAGTAAAATTTGGGATGAGGGCTGCAGCATGTGTGACTTTCTTTTGATTGCTTGGTGGTGCAGTAACAGGGTGATGTCTCCAATATCTCAACCTTCTGCTTCCAACCAGTCTGGGGTCTGTGTTCTTTTGGTTAGCATATAGTCACTATCCTCCACCTGGGTGAAGGTCTTAGTTTCCATAGAACAACTCAAAGATATGAATAAGATTGTTATTTATATTACTTCAGGATGAACTAGGAGGACTGTGACTCTGTTGTCCTACTAATTGCTTGAATCTGATCTTTGGAACTTGAGGAGGTCCTAGGAGACCAAAGACTTTTTTTTTCCTACAAGTAAGAAAAAGGGGACATGGAGGGGCTTTTTTAACTGGGAGGTCCCCCCAGGGTCCTGCTCAGTTTCCTGGTCACCTAAAGACCTTGGTTGCAAAGGGTCTTACAGGGATGGGTCTGAAAATCCTCAGAAAGAAATGGATGGATATTTGAGAACTTAATTAGACATTCTCAGTTTTGAGTACTTTTACAGTTTTGTAACTTTGCTCACTCCTGGGCTTAAATGGAGAGAAAGATATGTCACCAAGGTGAGCATTGAAATTTATAAGCAATCTCTTCTCAATTTATAGTTGCTTCTTGTTTAATATATAGTTTATTTCACTCCTAACATCTGCCCTGTGAGGAAGATATCATTATTTCCATTTTACAGATAAGGGAATTAAATATGAATATTCTTAGTATAAAGCTCTTACCCCGATTTAAAATCCAACTAAAACAACTGGACTGTGAATGGAGTTTGGTGGTAAAATTTGAGATTGGGAAATTACACCAATATGTTAAGGTGGAGGGGTACACATGTGACTCTTCAGAATTATCTATTCTCTATAGATATATTCTACTTTCTATATATAAATAGATACATGCTACTATCATCTTGCAGGCAGTTGAGTAAACCCTGTGGTAGAAATCCTCTAGAATAGCTTCCAATGCCTCTTCTTCATAGTATTCATGCTCTTGTATCATCCTTTCCCTTTAAGTCCTTTAAGTAAGTTTGAATCTACTAATTCTTTCCTTACGAGTAGAATACAGCGAAAGTGATGTGCTGTCACTTCTAAGTTAGATCACAATAGCACAGTGACTTTTGTCTTGTCCTCTCTGGCTCTTTCTCTCAGAGCCCTTGCTCCAAGAGTCAGTGAAGACTTGAGGTCTGTCAACAGCCATTTGAGTGAGCTTGTAAGCAGATCCTTCTTCATTGAGCCTTATGATGACTACATGCCAGGCCTACATCTTGATGGCAACCTTGTGAGGGGCCCTGAATCAGAGGTACCCAGCTAAGACTGATCCAGACTCCTGACCATGGAATTTATGAGATGATAAATGATGACTGCTTTAAGCGGATGCATTTTGACATATTCATTACACAGAAAGAAATAATGAATACACCAATCATATTAAAAGTGAGATGTCTTTGGGACCTAGAAAAATTTAGGAAGATTTTGGGAAGAAGAGAGGTAGTTTGAATTATAAAGACTTGAATAATAGAAAGGCTTGGATCGGTGTAGAAAATGTCATAAATATACAAAGACACTCAGGCTAATTGACCCTGCTGTAGCTTAGCAGGGAAGGAGATGTTGGGCAACAAACATGGAGTAAAAGTTGATGCACTGGAAAATAATAAAACTTAAAATGGCTACTTGTCTACTTACGGCAGTTGTTCCTAAATTTGTCAACTACGAGGATGCTTTCTTCTTCTTCACTATAGGAACCATATAAAACCAACCTTGTCACACTCTCACTTAAAACCTTTTCATGATGCCCTATTGCCCATGCAAAAATCCCTAACCCTCCTGTGCATCACGTTAGTCCCTCCATCACAGAGCCCCTGCCTGCCTCTTCAGATGCATCTCTTACCAACCTCGCCCTCAAACTTCCTGCTCCGAGCTCTCTAAGTGCATCAAAGTCTTTAACATCTCTTGCCCTTGTAGACATGATCTTGCTTTCCTGGAAAGTTCTTCACCACCTTCTTCAAAAGTTAACTACTCACTGCCTTTTACGATTTTGTTGAAGCATCCCACCAGCCAGGAAGTCTTTCCTTTCTGTGTGACCCATGAGGAACAGTTGTAAATGACAATTGTAGAATATACCATGTTGTAATGACATCATCTTTTCATAGGTCTTTCTTCCAGCCCTTTCTCCCCATAGGCACTGAACAGAATTGCCCCCTCATTTTAAATATTTTACCAAGAAACCTGTTTTTATCATTTTCCTTTTTACTTAACCAGAAGCTTATATAGCTGCCCACTAGAGCTTAAGATCAGGATGAGTTAAGATCACGATACATTAAGATATACTGAATCTGTATCATCCATATCAAAAGCAGATTATTTCAACATTCCTGTAACTTTATAGAAATGAAGGTAGGGTTTCTGTTTGTCTCTTTAAAATGTTTCAGTAGCTCAAAGACCCCCACTGGTGCTCTTGGGACCTATGGGGCTCTTTGCAGGACCCTCTGATTTCTAGTTTTCCTCCCAGAATCTGTTGACCTTCTGTAAATTAGAAAGACAAAATAAAATTTAAAAACCCATACGTAGGCTTCTTTTATATATGTCTCTTGAGTGAGTTCTCAGAAGTGCTGTAGCAGTGTTTTTCAACATATCAAAGCCTCTGCGGTATGGTTTGTTGCTGTTGGTTTCAATCAAACACAATTCAAACTACTATATTCATGCACCCCTTACATCTCATGGTTCTTCACATTTTTTATTTAGCAAAAGCTAATATAATATTACAAAAAGAAGATAGTGACCAAAATCTCCCTAAAAGAATGACAGATTTTGAAATCTAAGCGAGAATCAGAGACTGCCTGGTGCAATATCTTAGTTTTTATAGTGGTTAATAGCAATAATCTCAGTGACCTCATGCTCCAAGCAAGTTCCAGCCCAGGGGTCTCCCCATTATATCACCAATCCCAAACCCCAACCAGCATTTGGTCTACATGAAAAATGGAAATGATGTGGGAACTGAGACAAATCAATAATTTTCTATTTTTTAAGCAAAAGCAAATTGTCTCAATTTTGCTTCAACTTTCTAAATATTTGGGACCAATAATATTTCCATTTTTAACAATGCAAATTTTAGGCCTAAGCCTGACTTCCTTTTGTCTGTATGAAGAGCCTACATACCAGATTTGGGGGTCAAGAAATGTGTAGCATTTGTATGGTGGTGTGCTGGCTCACGTTTTCTCTGAGATCCTGCCTTCAGTTTTACATATTCCTTTTGTGTGTGAAATCATGGAGCACACCACAGCCTGCAGTTAAGCTGACTGACAGAACATAAATTGAATCAGTTCCTGGGAGCAAGGATTCAATGCTGGAAACATCCAGCGCATTCTGCTAGCAAGCCTTGTGCTATACATGCCTCAAGGGGATTTCCCCAGGATGTTTCTTTATAAGAGAAACATTTATAAAAACTACCCACTGTGCAAATCTGACATCAGTTAGTGGTTTCCATACAACTTGTAGGAGCATTGCACAATTCTGTGAAGAGAAAGCAGTGATGATCCCACAAAGAGACCTCCTGAGGGAAATAGGGGCCTGAACATTCAGGAGGAAAACCCAAGCCTGTTGGATACGAAGACACTGGGGTTCTGATTCTTCCTTTGCCTTCTTGCTCTACTTGAAAAAATCAGACCATGTGTCAAGATTCTGTGTCCACGGAACCTTATTTTTCAAGGGTTCAAGAAGAAAACAAACAAACAAAAATATATTTTTCATTCCCCAAGAGGTTAGGCAAGTCTATGAAAAGTGTAAAACTTGCAACATGTCTTAAGGAGGTTGCAATCTGATGGAGAAATCCAGTATTAAGTGTAAGAATGCAATGCAGGAGTTAAACAACGGGACTTCAGAGTGTAGGGCTGTTTAGTACCATAATTTTCCATAGCAATAAAATTGAGGGCAGGTGAGTGTTTCTAATCAGTTTGGGCTGCTATAGCAAATTACCATAGACTGGGTGGAATGAAGCATTTATTTGTCATAGATCTGGAGGCCGGAAGTCTGAGATCAATGTGCTGGCAAATACATTATCTGTTGAGAACCCAGTTATTGGTTTGCAGATGGCCATCTTCTTGCTATATCTTCAGACAGTGAAGAGCAAGAGAGAGGGCTAGCTCTCTTCCTCTTCTTATAAGGACCCTAATCCCAGTGAGACTCCACCCTCTTGACCTAATTTCCTCCCAGATGCTCCACCTCCCAATTTCATCGTTGTAGGGCTCCGATTTCAACATATGAATTTTGAGGAAGCACAAACATGCAGCCTCTAACGTGTCCCCTTAATCACCACAGTCTCTTCTTCCTTCCACAGTAATTGAGTTGGAGCTAAGCACATAGCCAAAACTACATTCCCAGCTACCTTCTCAGCTAGAGAAAGTCAAAATCTAAGTTCTCCCCAGTGGAGTGAGAGGACAAGTGATGTGTGTGTGTGTCTTCAGATGTAAGCCGTATGATTGAGGGTGTGGCTTCTCCCCACTTTCTTCTCTCTCTTCACCTGCTGGAACCCAGACAGGGTAGAACTATGCAGATATTAGGGAGGTCTCCAGATGACCACGTGGAGCAGAACACCTACCAGCTGAAACACTCACTTAGGTCTGTCATGAACAAGAGAAATATATCACTAGATACTATATTTTGTGAAAAATGATAACCACTTTGCCATTTCCTAATGAATGGAGGAGTGCACTAACATTTATATTGTACACCTATACCAATTAGGTGCTTCACTGATTTGACTGAAAACTTCTTATAACAATTCTGCAAGGTTGATGTGATTATTCTTATTTTACAGATAAAGAAAATGAGTCTAAAGAGCAGTTAACTGACTTGACGAAGGTTGCACAGAAGACAGTAAAATGTCTTGGTGAGGAGTGGAATCTTGAGTCTCTTGACAAAGCCTGCCTATGTCACTCATTAGAATGTAACCATTAATCTTACAAAGCCTCATTTTCTTCTTCTGTAGAATAAGGATAATGATAGAACCTGTCTCATAGGGTTCTTGGGAGGGTTAAATGATATAATACACCTAAGGTGCCTGGAATATAGTTAGAGCTCCATAGGTGCTGGTATCTTTTTTCCAGTGCTAGTAAGTGGTTGTGAAAAATTCAAATGCAAATCTCTGAAGCTCCAAATCTCATAATCGTGTCACCCAAAGAGCAAGCTCTGGTGTTTAGATCTTGTTCTCCTCTGTGCTGCCTGTTTCACGCCTTTGGAGTATGTCTTCCCCGTCTTTCCACACCTGTGGATGCTCTAATTCTAGCTTTAAGGCCATGGGCAGATATTATATCTGCCACTGAAACTAACAGTGGTCATAAAGAAAATTCAGTTTCTTGCCATTAGAATGATTTTCCTCCATATCCAGGGAAAATATTTCATCCATTTAATACACAATGTAGTTACATAGGTCTTCCAGTCAAAATACTCCAACATGTATATTTTAAAAAATAGTTAAGATATCATACTTTCCCTTACAGGACTTTAGAGCTAAATGTGCAGCAGTATTTTGTCTGTTCTTTTTTGTGTGTATGTCCTGAGGTTATTTCTCTTTCTTCCTAAGTATTCATGTACTGGCTCTGCCGGTCCCTTTCCTGCAAGCACACAAATGTGGCCATGTAAAGACCTGCATATGAAATAATTCACGTCCCAAAACATAGATGCCCTTGACTGATATCAGTCTCCAGTTTGGTCTGTAGTCCTTTACCTTCCTAACAGAATGTTTATCATCATAAGTAAAAAAAAATTATGAAGCCTTCTCATATTTCTCTAGAAGAGCCCCATACAACAGAACTTTCTGCAGTGATGGAAATCCTTTATATCCGGACTGACCAATAGGGTAGCCAACAGCCACATATATCTTGGGGCTTGAGCCACATTGAGTACTTGAGGTGTGGCTAGTGGGACTGAGAAATTGAATTTTTAATTACTGCATATTTAATTTTAATTAATTGAAATGTAAATGGCAACATGTAGCTGGTGGCTACTGTATTCACAACGCATTTCTGAAGTCTGGTTGAGCAATGTCCAATAGATATGTAATATAAGTCACATATGTACTTTTTTTTTTCTTTTTTTTTGGAGTATAACTGTTTTACAATGGTTAGTTTCTGCTTTACAACAAAGTGAATCAGTTATACATATACATATGTTCACATATGTACTTTTAAATTTTCTACTAGGCACATTAAAAAGTTAAAAAAAAGATTCAGGTGAAAGTTATTTTAACAATATATTTTGTTCTTATATCACCATGTAATCTTGTAAAATAAAATAAACAAGTACTTGACATTAAACTTTTGATGATGAAGTATTTAACACTTTTTTCATTATGTTGAGTGTATGGAAATAACTTTGTATATTTTACACTCTGTATATCTCAATTCAAACTAGACAGATTTCAAGTGCTCACCAGACACATGTGGCTGATGGTTACTATATTGGATACAGCAGCCCTATCCCATTAAAATGTATACTTTTTAGTGGTAGAAGTGTGCCTTTTTCATCAATAAATCCCTTGCTCGCAACACCATGCTGGCCCATAACATCTTTAATAAATATGTGTTTACTGACTCGCATCCACAGTGATCAATTCTCACTCTGGATTTACAGGTAAACCAAAGAATGCTTGCAATAATATATTAAGCTCTTCTACTAGCTCTCCTATTTAGAGTTAAATGTTTATTTTTACAACTACCTAACAAGAGCTATGAGTTTCCATGTGTATCATCAAGTGTAATGTTTTAGAGCAGGGATCAGCAAACTTTTACTGTAAAGGGCCAAATAGTAAAGATTTTAAATTTTGCAAGCCATACAGGCACTGTGGGCAACCACTCACCTCTGCTGCTCTAAGGTAAATGCAGCTATAAATGATAGGTAAATGAATGAGTGTGGCTGGGTTCCTATAAAACTTTATTTACAAAATCAAGTAGTGGTCAGGATTTGGCTCTGAGGGCTGTATTTTGCCAATCTCTGCTTCAGAGTAAGGTCTGTATTTTAAATTTATTTTGTACCTCACACTTCTCCTATAGTACTACATAAACTAGAGGCACTTAATATATAAATGTTTAGTAAATGTGAGAAGAAAATACTCTGCTTATGCATAAAACCATTAACTCATATAGTAATTTATTCTTTCACGAAACGTGTATTGCCTATTTAAATTGCTGCGTCCTCACTTTTGCAACATGCTAGACATGTAGTGAGTGATTAACAAATGTTTAATATCTAAAAAATAGATTAAATGGTCTGCTAAGGGCTGAAACGAGCCAGGAAAACTTCAAAGAGGTGGTGACATTTATACTGAGCATTAAAAAAACTGACACACACTCCTCAGTCAGGTGAGCAAGGTCAACATAAATCATAAATCATGTCGATAAATCATGTATCATGTCAATAGTATGTACTCATGATGTGATGAAAGTAGTGCTTTTCGTCTGTGTTTTACCTTTCAATAACTCATAGCTAGGGTTTTATCATGTGAAGAACATCAGATAGCTTTCAGTATAGGGGGATCTTAGAAAATATCTGACCAGTACTCCTCAAAATGTCAGGGTCATCAAAAGTGAGAAAAGTCTGAAAGGCTGTCACCCTTAAGATATGCCTAAGGAGACATGACAACCTAATGTAATGTGGTGTCCTGGGTGGAATCCTGGGACAGAAAAGGAACATTATGAAAAAGTAAGGAAATTGGAATGAAGTATGAACTTTAGTTAGTAAGAAGATACCAATATTGTTTCATTAATTGTGACAAATGTACCATACTAATTAATGTAAGATGTTAATATTAAGGGAAATTGGGTGTGGGATATATGGAAAGAGTCCGTACTGTCTGCTTAATTTTTCTGTAAGTATAAAAGTGTTCTGAAAGTAGAGTCTATTTAAAAATAAATAAATAAAGAGCAGATACATCCTCCCAGCTAGCAGGACTGGAGTGCTAACTGCATTTAAAATGCCACAAAAAAAAAAAAAAATAGGGTTCACCAGAAAGAAGAAAAGGGCACATCATTGTAGTTAGCATGAACACCATGTACAGAGAAATGGTGACTTGGTGTATTCTGTGCCTTGCACTTCTTGTAACAGCCAGGGAGAAGCATGGGATGTGTTGAGGTGGAGTGGGGTAAACATGACAAAATTTATTTTTTAAAACTGTAGGGTAGTGGTCAGATTAGGAACAGAGGCAATTTTCAGGGGACATTGAAATGGTAATAGGGGTTGAGTGTATTTCTTTTTGCAGTAAGGTAACATTTGTAGCATTAATCTCTTTTTCCCTATTTAAAACTAATAAAATCTATTTATTAGGTATTGAAACAATTGTATTAGTATCCTGTGGCTTTTGTAACAAATTACCACAAAAAAATGTTGGCTTATAAACAACAAGAATTTATCTCTTTCTTTTCACTATTTAAAACTACCTTCTAGGCTGAGTCATTTTCTACCAGCAGAGAGAGTTCCAGAAGAACTAAGATCGATTTATTCTAATTTTTTTTTCTTTTCTTTTGTTATTCAATTCCTGTTGTGATAATGGTATTGAGGAGTGAAGGCTTTGAGTGTCTAGAACTACGCTAAGGAACTCGGTGTGAAGTTTACACAGTAAACTCTAATATTCTCTGTTAATATCCGCATTGTATAGATGAGTAAACAGAGGCACAAGAGAGATTGAGTTACTAGTCCTAGGCCTAACAGGAAGAATCCAAATCTTTACACAACATGGTACGATTGTTGCCCTAACAAGTATTATTGTGATTAAAAGCGATACTCTTTTGTTTAAGTGAGAGATGATTACGGTTATTACTTTTGCTTTAAAGATTCTCATTACTGGATAAGTGAACCCACATAGACTTGTGAAAAGGAAACATGTCTAAACCAGGATACAGACCTGGTACCCTAGCAGAATATTTTGAAAATATGTCACCCTATGTCACCAGATGGTGCAATGTTCATCTCAGTATTGATGACACTACTACAGAATTTGAAAAAATCTATGTGTAAAAAGCTATTATTAGCTGTCGAAGCAAGTGTATTAGTATCCTGTGGCTTTTGTATCAAATTACTACACAAAAAAAATGTTGGTTTAAAAACAACAGAAATTTATCCCTCAAAATTTTGGAGGCCAGAAGTCTAAAATCAAGGCATTGGCTGGACCACACTTCTACTGAAAGTTCTACAGGAGATTCCTTCCTTGTCTCTTCTAACTTCAGATGGTACCAGATATTCCTTGGTTTGGGGCTGCAAAGATCTAATCTTTGCTTCCATCTTCATATGGTCCTTTTCTCTCTGTATCTGTTTCTGGTGTGTCTCTTTTAAGGAATCTTGTCATTGGATGTAGGTCTCATCCATATAATCTAGGATGAGCTCATCTCCAGGATCTTTAACTTAATTACATCTGCAGAGATTATTTTTCCAAAAAAGGTCACATTCACAGGTTCCAGGAAATGAAATGTACCTTTCTGGGGCCATTATTTAAACTAATTCATCTAAAAAAAATCATCCAAGATTCTATGAATTCCATTTTAAAAAAAACTATCAGTGGGGAAAACATCTACCCTCTTTACACCATGTGGCAATAGACACCACCATTCATGCTGTAGTCCCTGCCTGACTCATGACTGCATTGTGCACAAGGATATTGGTCACAATTTTAGGATGACTTTCCCATGCTTTATGCTATTATCAGGCTAGAAAGTAAGCTAGTGATTGGAATCAGAATGCAGGGCTTTTGAGATTTTCCACCTCACCAGTAATTCTGACCTGAAATGTTCAGATACCTAGAGGTCTGGGAAAGCAGCAATAAGAGACCATGGGCTATTTCCTGTATTTTGAAGAGCCTAATTGAAATTGTTCATTTGCTTATAGACAAGATGTGCAGGATAGCCAAAATGTCAATCTCTTCTATTTTGGACTGGAACAGAATGAACTCAATGTAGTAACACTGACTGACCCCGTAGGATTTTTTTTTTTTTTTTTTTTTTTTTTTTTTTTTTGTGGTATGCGGGCCTCCCCATGTGGGATCCTCCCAGACCGGGGTGCGAACCCGGTTCCCCTGCATCGGCAGGCGGACGCGCAACCACTGCGCCACCAGGGAAGCCCCCCCGCCTAGGATTTTAAGTGATGACTAGCCATCATATAGATGTTGTCCTTGTTCATTTCAAAAACAGAAAAGTCTTACAGCCACTATGGAAAACAGTATGGCGGTTTCTCAAAAAAAAACCAAAATATAACTATTGTATGACCCAGGAATTCCACTCCAGGTTATATATCTGAAAAAAAAAAAATGAAAACACTAATTTGGAAAGATACATGCACCCCAATGTTCATAGCAGCATTATTTACAATTGCCAAGATATGGAAGCAACCTAAGTTTCATCAACAGATGAATGGCTAGGGAAGATGCAGTATATATATACAATGGAATACCACTCAGCCATAAGAAAGAATGAAATTTTGCCATTTGCAGCAACATGGATGGACTTGAAGGATATTATGCTAAGTGAAATAAGTCAGATAAAGAAAGAAAAATGCTGTATGTTATCACTGATATGTATAATCTAAAAAGTACAACAAACTAGTGAATATAACAAAAAGGAAGCATGCTCACAGACATAGAGAATAAACTAGTGGTTACTAGTGGGGAGAGGGGAGTGGGGAGGGGCAAGACAGAGGTAGGGGTTTAAGAGGTACAAAGTACTATGTATAAATAAATAAGCTGCAAGAATATATTGTATACCACAGGGGATATAGCCAATATTTTATAATAACTATAGATGAAGTATAACCTTTAAAAATTGTGAATCACTCTGTTATACATCTGTAACTTATATAATATTGTACATTAACTATATATCAATTTTTTTTAAGTTAGAAAAAACAAACAGAAAAGTCTGGTCAGAGTTGTTCAAGATACTCTGCCTACATGTACTCTGTTATGTGCTTTAGCCAAAACTACTGTGTGTTGGGAATGAAAAGTGAAGGAGAGGTCATAGTGATAACTACAATGTTTATTCCTTACTTGTACATCATATTAAAGCAGAGTTTCATGAGCTATCTGAATCAGTGATGCACTTTCACCACCTGCACCTTGTAATTTCAGTAATTGAAGATACCAAGATACACATACCCTAAAGATTGAAGACTTCTACTACAGGACATTTTTTAGTTAGCCTGACTTCCAATTTCTTTGATAAAGATACATTTATTTTATCTTGTAAGCCATTCAGGATAGATAATTAATACCGGGATCTAGTTTGAACATGGAACAGACAAACTGTGGAGACAGGAGTCCGTATATCTGTCTGTTTTACTGGCTATGGAGACAGCAATTCTAAGATCTAAAGCAATGGACTGAGATGGTAATCAGGCTGGTGAGAATAAAAGCTTGGTAGGGACCGTTTTAGTGAGTAATCTCAGCAGCTTTCTGTTGACGCACAGCGCATGATTCAGACCTCATAGCGTGTGAGAGCAGAGACCTTGAATCTCTGACTGTCTCCTTACTCTGACAACAGGGATTTTATCAGAGGTCTATGTAAGCCTGGGACTTTGGATATGTATCATATACATTCCATCTGAACAGTTACTATCATCTTCTATCCCTGAGCTTATAATGGTTATGCAATTTCCCCAGAATGTTGGGTACTTTACCTTCAACTCTGGTGTGGAAGTTTTCCATACTGAGGCGATAAGAACAGTATGGCTCTTTATGACATCTCTCTCATAAATATGCATTTGAAAGCACTGCAAGGTAGCATGGGTCTGTGGTTAAAAATGAGGTGTCTGATCGCAGTTGTGACTTCTGGCCTGAAGTTGCTGAAAGATTTGGTGATTGTCCAGTTAATTTGATCAATGCTGACAGCATAGTCATCCCACTCCAATGCAAAACATGTCTGCTTCACTTCACATTTTTTAATAACATGTTATTAAGATATACTTCCATACCATACAGTTTACTAATTTAATATATACTCTCCAGCATTTTATAAAGATTTTTTTTATGTGGACCATTTTTAAAGTCTTTATTGAATTTGTTAAAATATTGCTTCTGTTTTATGTTTTGGTTTTTTGGCTGTGAGGCATGCGGGATCTTAGCTCCCCAGCCCGGGATCGAACCTGCACCCCTTGCATTGGAAGGTGGATTCTTATCCAGGGAAGTCTCTCTCCAGTGTTTTTTAGAATATTCAAAAAGTTGCATATAGATCAGCCCTATCTAAGTTCAGAACATTTTCATCATTCCAAAAAGAAACTCCATAAACATTAACAATCACTCCTCATTCACCCCCACCCCCGTCCCCATCCCCTGGCAACCACTGATATAATAATTTCTGTCCCTATGGATTTGCTGCATTGAGTGTATGTGGAATCACTTAATATGTGATCTTTTGTGTCTGGCTTCTTTCACATAACATGGTATTTTCAAGGTTCATCTATGTTGTAGCACATATCCAGAGCTTCATTCCTTTTTATGACTAACATTCCATCGTCTGTATTTACTGAATTTTGTTTATCCTTTCATCAGTTGATAGACATTGGGGTTATTTCCACTTTGGAGCTATTATTAATAATGTTTTATATTTTATCATTATTATTAATAGCAATTATTATTTATTATTAATATACTTTTGTACAATTTGTTATGTGAACATATGTTTTCATATCTCTTGGGAGTACACCTAGGAGTGGAATTTCTGGGTTATATGGTAACTAAGTTTAATATTTTGAGGAACTGGCAAACTGATTTCCAACATAGTTTCATAATTTTGCCTTCCCACCAACAATGGATATTTCAGTTTCTTCATACCCTTGCCGAAACTTGTTATTGCCCGTCGTTTCTATTATGGTCATAATAGTGTGTGTGAAATGGTATTTTATTGTGGTTTTGATTTACATTTCCTTAATGACTAATGACATTGAGCATTTTAATTACTTACTAGCAATTTTTATATCTTCTTTTGGGAAATGTCATTTTAGAACTTTTGCACGTTTTCATTGGGTTTAAGAGTTGTAATAGTTTTTTATTCAGAAAAGAGTTCTTTATCAGATACATGGTTTGCTAGCACCATGATTTTCTAACATAAATGAATTCGCTTTTCACTTATTTGATGGTGCTCTTTGAAGCACATTTTTAATTGTGATAAAGTTCAATTTATCTATTTTTTCTTGTAATTTTGCTGTCATATCTAAGAAACTGTTGTCTAATTCAATGTCATGAAGAACTCTGCCTATGTTTTCTTCTCAGAGTTTTATAGTTTTATCATCTACATTTAGAGTGCATTTTTGTATATGGTAGGTGGTAAGGATCCAACTTCATTCTTTTTCATGGAGATATCCACTTGTCACAGCACCATTTGTTGAGAAGATTGTCTTTACCCCATTCAGTTTTCTTGGAACCCTTGTCAAGAAATCAATCCCCCATAAGTGTAAAGACTTATTTCTGGACTCAATTCTATTTCATTCATCTACATGTCTATTCTATGCCTGCACCACATTATTTGATTACTGTAGTTTTGTAGCAAGTTTTGAAATCAGGAAGTGTGAACCCTCCAACTTTGTTATTTTTCAAGATGGTTTTGGCTATTCTCAGTCTCTTGAGTTTCCAAGTGAATTTTGGAATTTTTCAGTTTCTGCAAAGAGCTCAAATGGTATGCTGATAGGGAGTGCATTGATTTTTCAGAACAATTTGAAGAGTAATGACATTTTAACACTATTAAGTGAACATGGGATGTCTTTCCATTTATTTAGATCATCTTCAATTTATTTCAATGATATTTTTCAGTTTTCAGTGTATTAGTGATGCACTTCTTTTTTAAAATTTATTTCTATGTATTTTATTATTTTATGGTCTTGTGGATGGAATTATTTCTTAAATTTATCTTTGAAATTGAATTTTTTATATTGTTCATATCCTGCAATAGTGTTTAACTCATTTATCACCTGCAATAGTTTTGTGGTGAGTTTGGTAGGATTTTATATACAAGATCATATCATCTGCAAATAGTGGTAGTTTTATATCTTCCTTTCCAATCTGGATGTCCTATTTCACTTTCTTGTCTAATTTTCCTATCTAGAATCTCCAGTACAGTGTTGAATAGAAGACATGAGAGTGAAATTCGTGTCTTGTTTTGATCTTAAGGGAACGCATGCAGTCTATTACCATTAAATATCAAGTTAATTGTGGATTTTCCATTGCTGCTCTTTGTAAGGTTAAGCAAGTTCCATTCTACTCCTAGGTTTGTTATGTGTTTTATCATGAAAATGTGTTGAATATTATAAATTTTTTTCTGCATCTTTTGAGCTAATTATGTGAATTTTGTCCGTTATTCTATAATATGGAATGTATTAATCGACTTTAGTATGTTGAACCAGCCTTGAATTTCTGTAGCATATTCCATTTTGTTATGGTGTTTAAATCTTTATATATGCTGTGGGTAACAGTGGCCTTATAGAATGAGTTGGGAATTGTTTCCTCATCTGTATTTTCTTTGGAAAGGTTTGTGAATGATTGTTGTTAATTCTTTTTTTAAATATTTGGTAGAATTCACTATTCAGTAGAATCTATGTGGGTGGGCTTTTCTTAGTGGAAAGAATTTTTGTTACTAATTCACTGTCTTTACTTGTTATAGGTTTAATTTATGTCTTCTATTTCTTCTTAAAGCAGCTTTAGTAGTTTGTATCTTTCTAGGAATTTTTTCATTTCTTCTAGATTTTGAGTTTGATGGCATATAATAGTTCATAATATTCTCTTATGTTTTACTTTCTATATATGTCTTAGGTGATATCCTTCTTTTATTCCTAATTGGAATTTTCTTTCTTTCTTAGTTAGGCTAGGTAATGGTTTGTCAATTCTGTTGATCTTTGCAAGAACCAACTTTTTATTTTGTTGATTTTCCTTACAGTTTTTCTTCTTTATTTTTCATTAATTTCTGCACTAATCTGTATTATTTCCTTCCTTCTGCTTGTTTTAGGTTTAATATTCTTTCCTTTTACTATTTTTTTCCCTAGTGGAAGGTTATTAATCTAAGTTCTTTTTTAATATAAGTGTTTACAGCTGTACATTTTCTTCTAATGACTGCTTTAGCTATGTCTCATAAGTTTTGTGTTACCATTTTAATTCAGTTCAAAGTATTTTGTAATTTCCCCTTGAATTATAGGGGAAATTACAAAGAAGAATCCCACTGATTCTTCTTTGCCCATTAGTTACTTAGGAACATGTTTAATTTCCACATATTTCTAAATTACAAAGAGATTGCTCCAATGAGCTCCATTCCTACTCCCCTCATCTCCACTGTATGGACATACAAATTACAAATGTATACACTATAAACATATCAACACAGTTTTATAAGGATTGCTTTATGCAGTTTTTAAAAATCAGAGAGGATTAGAAAAGTGTTACAAATGAAAATACACTGATACTGTCTTTTATATTTACCTATGTATTTACCTCAACCAGTGTTCTTTATTTCTTCATGTGGATTTAAGTTACTGTTTAATATTCTTTTATTTCAGCTTGAAGTTAAATGTTTTATTATTTCTTGTGCAGCAGACATGCTATCCATGAATTCTCTGATTTTATTTACTTGAGAATGTCTTAATTTCTCCCTCATTTTTCAAGGTTAATTTTGCCAGATGTAGAATTCTTAGTTGACAATCTTCTATTTCAGCACTTTAAACATGCCATCCCACTGCCTTCTGACCTTCCTGATCCCTAATGAAAAGTCAGATGTTATCTTACTAAAGATAGCTTGCAGATGATAAGTTGCTTTTCTCTTGTTACTTCCGCATTCTTTCATTATCTTGGTTTTCAGCAATTTGACTAAGATGTCTCTAAACCTGGATCTCCTTGTGTTGATTCTACATAGAATTTATTGAGCTACTTAGATTACAGTATAATACTTTTTGGTCAAATTTGGGAAGTTTGAGACCCTTCCATCTTCAGATAGTCTTTCTACACCTTTCTCTCTCTCCAGTCCTTTTGGGGTCTACATTAGCCATATGTTGGTATGCTTGATGGTGTCCCATAAGAACAAAAGGCCCTGTTGTTTTTATTTATTCCTTTTTCATTTTCTTTCTCAGACTGGATAATCTCAATTGACCTTTTTTCATGATAACTGATTCTTCCTTCTGTCAGTGTAATGCCTTGTTGAGCCCCTCTAGTGAATGTATTATATTAGTTGTTTTACTTTCCAACTGTAGAATTTCTCCTTGGTTCATTTTATGTTTTGTTTTATTTTGTTTTTTAATAAAGTTAAACAGTAAAACAAAAATTCACAAGCTTTCCTGTCCACCCCCCACCTCCCTCCCTTACCCGCAGTCTTCAGTGCTGGCTCCCTTTCCTTCACCCCCCTCACAAAGACACTGGGTATCCAACTGAGAATGAAAAAGCTCTAAGTACGTGGATCATGATGAAGGGAGGAGGTGAACTGTGTCCACACTGGAAGTTAAATTGAGCAAGTCTGCATTTTCTGGGTTCTGGATGGTTTCCTTTCATTAGCCAAATTGAAAAAAGAAATTCCCTGGACCAGATGCTTCAAAGCTGAAGCCCCCAGGACCGCCAAAGAATGCCTTGAAGATATTGTTTGCATCAAAATCACCCATAATCATGCCCTCTTCAACCAGGTCTTGTTCGCTGTCATAGCGAGTCTTTTTCTTGGGATCAGAGAGAATGGAAAAGCTTCTCTGACTTCCTTGAACTTTTTCGCCTCCTCCTTCTGAACTTCAGCAATGGCTCCACTGTGCCAATCTGGATGGTGCATCAAGGCCCGTTTCCGAGAGGCATTCTTGTCTACTCCAAGAATCTTGTAGTAATCTTTCCTCTTACTCTTCTTCAGTTCCAGCTGTGCATTTTTTAGGAGCTATTTGTGTTCTTTTGTTTTCTCCGTCTGATATACGTTTTCATAGTCCTGTACTGCTTCTTCACAGTGTTCTGTGTCCATGTAACACTGACCTCTTCTCAAGTAGGCTTTGATATAAGTGTCATCAAGCTTCACTGCATTTGTGCAGTCTTCTACTGCATCATCTAGTTTCCTAAGCTTGGAATTAACCATACCCCAATGACAGTAGAGTTTAGCATTTGTTTTTATATTATTGGGGTCTATCCCCAGGGCTTCTGTGTACAGTTCACATGCTAGCTTGTAATTTCCTTCTTTAAATGCTTTATTCCAATCTTCTTTCTTTTCTTTAAGTGCATTGGCATTTCTGCAAGTGACACAGGCCTTCTCATGGTCAGGAGCCATCCTGAGAGCTTGGACAAAAAACTGAACCACCTTCTCAGTACAATCTTCATAAATCAAGGCAAAGACCTCGTACATACAGAACATCAGCATTGGTGGAATCCATTCGTAAAATGTCACTGACCACACACTGTGCTTCTGGATAATGACCCAGCATTGCTAAACATTCTGCTTTGAGGATTTTGAAGTGATGGCAGGCAGGGGCATATTCTAGGGCACGGTCCATGCAAAAAACACAACCTTCCAAAAATCCCGCTTCTCAAAATCCGTTTCTGCTATTTTCTCATATTCTATGACTGCATTGGCATTCTTGAACTCCTGTTGTGCCTGAGCATTTTTGTGACCCAGTTCTAGGGCTCTCTGGAAACTACGACATGCCACCATGGCATTTCCTAAAGATAGGTGACATTTGTCCTCTCGTAGATGTCCCTCACTGACTGCTTTGCATCTCCAAGAGCTTCCCAGAACTTTCCGAGCATCATCAAGGTGGCTGCTCGATTCCCGTAATAGCTAGCATTTTTAGGACACATATCTCTTTGCTTCCTCGTCATATAGCAGCTCTGGTTCGGTCGCCGCCATTACCATATTGCACTCCGGGGCAGCCGCCGTCTTACCTCCGGGACCCTCTACTTGGTTCTTTTTTAAACTTCCTGTCTCTTTACTGATATTCTTTATTTGGTGACACATATTTCTCAGTTTTATATAAGTTTTCCTTTAGTTCTTTGCAAGTATTTATGATAGCTGATTTAAATTCGAGTAAGTTTAACATCTTACTAGAATTCTCAGGGTCAGTTCCTATTGACTGCTTGTTTTTCCCATTGCCTGTGTATGGGTTATACTTGGTTTCTTTGGGTATCTTGTAAGTTTTTATTGATTATCTAGACATTTAGAATAATGTGCTGTGGCACCTTTAGAAATCCAATTCTCTCTCCCACTAGGGTTTGTTGTCATTGTTATTTGTTTTATTGTTATTGTTATTTAGTATTTTTTTGACAATTTCTTTAAAGTGTGTATTATTTGTTATGTGTGGTAATTGATGTGTGCTCAGTTATCCTAGTTGTAAGCTAACAAATAGAGATTTTCTTAAATGTCGTGAACCAGTGAGTCTACCAACCTCTGCTGAGAGGCTCTGTTGAGCATGTCTTTAATGTTTTGACAAGCAGTCTACCTCTCTGTCTTAGCCTTCACTTCCTGATTGTGCAGAGCCTGACAAAGCCCTAAGTTTTACCTCTGACTTGTGTCACTACCTCAGGCAACTGTTATGTTAAACAATTGCTGCTGATTCTTTTCAGCAAATACCATACAGGTTAGGGCTGTTGACAGAGAGTGAGTTCTGAGTTGGGTCAAGTAAAAACAAGCACTGAAACTGGACTTTTCATCATGCCACAAGCAAGTCAAAGGGTGACAGTTCTCTGGGGCTTTTTAGGAAGCTCCAAACTATTCTGGCTCCTCCAGTGGCTGCTAGACTACTTGATTTCACAGTTACTACAGTTGTGAGACTATTGCTTTTCAAAGCTCACATGGAGCTGGAGAGAGAGTGATTGGATTATGGCAAGCTAAAAGACTGAAGGGCTACTGTTTTTACTAAAATTTAGTTGTTTTTCCTTGAATAAACATTTCATGGATTTTGCAAGCCTTTAATTCATTTGCAGTTTATATAGCTTTTATAGGGGAGAGGATTTTCAGAAGTCTTTACTCAGATGTTTGGAAATCAAGCCCCTCTGCTTCACTTTTGATGATCAAAACAAATAGTTCCCATTTGTATAGTATGCTAGTGTTTACAAAGGACCCTCACGTACTACCTCTTTTTCTTTTTAAATCTTGATTTGTGAAATATTTTAAACATAAAAAGTAGGGAAAACAATTTATAGAGTATTCTTATACTCACTATCCAGATTTAACAGATGAAATATTTTGTGATATTTGCTTCATTTTTCTCTTTTTATTTTGAAAGAAAGAAATATGTTGATTATTTTTCCTTCTTACCATCTAAAAAGGTTACTTCTCTTCTGAGGTTCACATTTGTTAATGCTAACCATATTTGCAAACTTTTGTACATGAATGCATAAAAATACATGTGTGTTTATCTATATGTATATACTGTTTTGTGTATTCTTTAAATGATAGCTTACTTTTATACATTTCTTTTTGAAACTAGCATTGCTTTATCATTTTGACATTTATCATGATGATGCATATAAATCTATAGTTTAACAGAATAGCACTTCATTATATTATCAAATATACTCTTTTCAGTCTTATACCGATGACAGTTCAGGACAGTTGTGAGTGGTGTGAGCTCTGAAGCCAGAAATCCTTCGCTCTAATCCCTTTTGGGTTATTTTTATTTGTAACTTAGAGGAAATTTTTTAACTGCAGTGCCTTGATTTACTCATATGGGTATAACAATAGTACCTACCACATAATTTTTAGGATTAAATTACATAGTACAAATGAAAATCTTAAAAGAGTTCTTGGGAAACAGTAAGGCCTTGGCAAGAATTAGTTCCTATTATAAACAATGCTGCAGGAAACACCCTCATACATATCTCATGAAATTTCTGGATAATAAAATATGCAATGTCCAGCTCAAAAGAATGTTACCAAGGTGCATTTCCACTAGCTTTTCCCACATTCTAATCATATATTGATGGAATCAGACAACCAGCCTGGGTCAAGGTATTTGACATGCATATATTCAACAAAAAAATCAGTGTCCAGAATGCACGTTTACTGAAACCTTCTGTTAGTTTATAAGAAAAAATGTTCCCATTAAAAAATGGGAAAATAAGTGTGAATAGAAAATACACTGAAAAAGAAACTCCTATGACCAATAGAGTCAGAGAGGCTAATTGACTAACTGGTAGTTAGAAACCTTGTAAGTAAGTGATCCAAAGTAGCTTTAATGCACATTTCCCAAATCCACACCCAGACTTTCTCCACTACTCTGCTTTTCTTCCAATTAATCCTCCAATTACTGAATCTCTGCTTCTCTAAGCGATGTGTAACAGCAGCGTGTTCCTCCTGCTTTTGGAGTGTCCTTTTATTTAAACAAAAACATTTTTTCTAGGAAGATTTTCTCTAAGCTGAAATTAGCTAGAGCAACTTGTAACACATGGTGTGTTATCTACGGATGTGTGCATGCGTTTAAAAAATCTGTGTAGTTGTTTCTACAAATGTATGAATGTAACAGGTGTCCAGGCACACATGTGTTTTTCATAGCTACTGCTTGCAAAAGAGTTGATGGAAGCGATCTCCTTTCAGAATAGCAACAGGGCTAACACAGCTATTCACTACAATTCACATTTACTGAAATGAAACAGGAATTTGGCAACTTGAAGTGGAGTTACCAGAGGTTGGTATGCTCATGGGCTTCTAAAATATATGAGGGAAAAACATTTCCTATCCAGTCTTTGACATTCTATGTTCCAAAAGATTTTTATTTTAACCCCAGTCTTAATTGCCCTTCAGTATCAAAATTAATTGTGTTTTCTGCTAAAAGGCCAGTGCAACTTAAGGTTGCCCTGGGGTCTCGGCAGCCAATGCATCTTCTGTAAGTGGCTTGATTGCCATCTGTGGAGACGAGTGCTGGGAAAGATGTGCTTGACCGAGGCTATACATTACAGTCCAATTAATGTGAAGATCACTACATGAGTATTTAACTTTATCTAGTAACTGTCGTAATCTCTAATGGAGACCACAGAGAGAGCAGAAGGACATTTAGAATCCACTCTCTCTGCCAGGCATGAAGGGGAATGGCTTTGGTTGTATACCATTGTATACACCGGGGCAACTTCTCTCAATTTTTCTGTCCCCCAAATGCCACTCTTACTCCTACCATCTCAATTAAGAATTAAAAACAAAAGGCAGAACCTTCAAGGTACATGTGAATATGGACATTACCAAGTATAGCAGTGGTTCCTAGCAAGCGCTCTGGAGTCAGGGACCTTGGTGAGAATTTCAGGCTATTTGAGTTGGGTTATTAAAACCCTCTAAGCCTCAGATTCATCAGTCAATAATGGGAATGAAAATTGCATCCCTTTCATAAAATTATTAGAATGATTAAATAGCCTCTGGGTTAAAGAATCCTGAGTCCTAAGCAATTTGTACATTTTTGCTTTTATTACACTGTTATTGAATATTAAAGAAAAATAAAGTTCTGACTGTGTCCCAAAGTCAGGACATCCAAGGTAACTCACCATGGTTATTCATTGTGTGGTCTTCTAATGTCAGCTTTTTAGTTGTTTTCTTTGCTGCCCTGATTCCTCTGTGGTCATTGAGTATTTTCTAGGCCCACTTGAGCTCAACTCTCTCTTTGTGATAAAAGCTTTATTATAGGAATTTTTTGACTTCCACCATAGAAGGATTGGCTTGTTCAACCCTTCTCTTGTGAGTGCTACTTGTCAATACTGCCTTCCATCAGTGGTTCCTCATGTTTCCCTTTCTTAAAGGTTTACCTCTGGTCTCTTCATGCCTGTGTCTTACAGATCCTCTCTGAACTTTTTAAACATCCCCACTGGATACATATGAGATTCTACTGAGAATAGGGGGAGACTGTCTGCTACCTCAAACCAGAGGACTTAGTCAATTTCCTTTCTCGATCTCTCACCCTTTGAGAACAGGGTCTTCCCTTCTCTGATACCTTCAAGGTCAAAATGGAATAGAAGATTTGAACCAGCCTCCATATCATGAATTACAGGATATCATACACTATATATTTCTCACTATAGTACAGATATATATATATATATATATATATATACACACATGTATACCTATGTTCTGGTACTAAGCAGACTACTCAGTGGGCTGCCACACCTAGACTTTTTAGCTAAATTTGGAACAGTGTCTATAAAGAATTAATATTATGCTGACCAAAAATCAGGTGTGTTTGTTCAAAATATTTTTACACCAGGTTTATCATTATTACAACTTTAATTAATGAATATATAAATGGATGAAATATGAGCATGAGTTGTTGCTATTATAAAAATTAAATTGATAGTTTGGGAGAGACAAGATAAAAGAAAATTACTGTCTTAGTCATTGTCTTCAGGCTACTATGACAAAAATCCCACAGACTGGGTGGCTTAAACAGCAAACATTTATTCCTCACAGTTCTGGAGGCTGGGAAATCCACGATCAAGGTGCTGGACAATTTGGTAATTGTAAGAGCCCTCTTCCTAATTTGCAGATGGTTGCCTTCTGTAATGTCTTCACATGATGACAAAAGAGAGGTCTATTCTTTTTCTCTTCTTATAAGGACATGAATCCCATCATGAGTGCTTCAACCTAATTACTTCCCGAAGGCCCCACCTTCTAGTACCATGATATTAAGGCTTAGGGCTTCAATATATGAATCTAAGAGGGTTACAAACACACAGTTCATAACAATTATCAAAAATATTTGTTGGGAATTAAGTATGGGTGATGAAACTAATGTGAAATAATAGCAAAAACCATGTAAGACAGTGCGCTTAACTTTCTGAGCAAGTGCCATGTTACTGCACTCACTACGCACCATTTTAAAGAACTGAAGATCATTGCTGATACATTATAGATGTGGCTTGTGTTCTTCATGAACTGGGTAATTTCCATAATTTAAAATAAAATAAAGTATTTTAATTGTGCATACTTATTTTTAGGATTATTTGTTTTAAATAACTTTTAAAAAGTCCTAACCCTGTAGTCAGAGAAATGACGTGTATAAAGTTCAGAAATAGTTTAGAACTTTGAGGGGCATTCTAGGGTATGACCCCCATCAGGATCGATCCTCCTGTGCTATATCCTCTGTCTTCCTCACTAAGCCACAAGGCCATGTCAGAGGAGAGAGCTATGAGGCTCAGAGACATAAACCAAAGAAAATATTTGTTATGTCATCATTCTCCATTTTGTTAGAACTAAACAAAGAACTAAAAATAAAATTACATGAAAAATAGCCTTTATTTACATTTGTTTAGTATTCAAGGTAAGAGGTGACCTGTGAAGATTCCAAAGAGGCCCTCTGATATACTTTCAAGGACTTTACTGAGCGTCAAAACCGAGGATGACCCTGATCCTTTACTATGTGAAACTTTCTTTTGCAATTCATGAAACTCAGAGACAGAAAACCAAATAACAGAGGCAAAGAAGATGGGGTGAAACACCAGGAGAAACTAGGAGAAACAAAAAGTAAAGGAATTCAAGAGAACAAGAGCAGAATTTTCTGAGGGGAAACACTCTTAATACACATATGTGTATTTATAAATTCACAAATAAATAATTATGAAGCTAACATTGAATGGGAGTTTACCATATGCTGTCTCCTTATAATTTCTTGCTATATAAGAAATTATTTTCTTGAGTGAAAGAAGGTTTACCTTTAATTCATGTGTTTCTGAAAGCCTAACTCATCCATGACAAGCAGTAGACTTATGTTAATTGTATCAATCCAGGTAAAAATTTCATAAATTGCAAAAGAAATTTTGGCATGGTAAAGAATCAGGGACACCCTGGTCTTGACACTCAGTAAAGTCCTTGAAAGTGTATCAGAGGGCCTCTTCAGAATCTTCACAGGATCACCTCCTACCTCAAACAAATAAAGTAAATAAAGGTAAATAAAGCCTAAGTAAGTAAATAAAGGTTATTTCTTATGTAACTTCACTGCTTTTTTTAAAGTTCTTTAAGACTATAACAAAATAGAAAATGATGACTTAACAAATATGAAAAATTTTTTATATTCTCTAATACATCATGAATTGATAAAGTAAATGTATGTATAATGTTAAAAATGAAAAAGTAACTTCATCATACTGTTTACAATGAAAAATTACAAATATAAATAGTTTAGGGTCCATATGGATTAAAGGTGATTTATATAAATTGCTTGGCATATAAAATGTGCTCCATAATGTTAAGTATTATTATTGCAAGGGTTTTGTAAGCTTTGTTTTATTCTCTTGGGAGACATACACATATTTTTTGTATTATTTATATGGAAAAATATTTTCCCAGTTCCAAGTGTCCAATTTATAAATGAATTTTTAGGCTAACACATTTGAATATTGTACATTATCTTCACTAATAGATATAGAAGCTCAAACTGAAAATGGTAGGAGAAAAACCAATGCCAGGATCTTACTATTTACATCATCTTTTTGTTTCTACCTCTTCCCAAGGTGGCCCAAATTTGAAAGTTGAGAGAAATGTTGCCAAGTCTATGTTGACCAAAAGAGAAAGTTTCTTCCAAACCGTTTTATTTAAAAGGTGCCTGGAAGTTATGAGTGCAGATAAGAAAGACCAATAGAAAATAACAGAGTAAAAAACTATCTCCACAATTTTGTATTTTGAAATAAAAATATTTAACCAGACAAATGCTTAAAGATGAAATCACATTAACATTTATTGTAATTTTTTTAAAATAGCAAAACAAATTTAAGTGCCCAGCTCTGGGGGACTAGTAAGTCTGATGGTGGTGCATGTGTATAATCTAATACTCAGCAGCTGGTAAAATGATAGGAAATTGCTATTTCCTACTATTTTCTTCTTCTTGCAATTGCCACGTGATTATGCTAATTTATAAGCTGAGTGTGCATTTGTGTGTGTGTGTGTGTGTGCATCTAGAAAGCCAAACACAAAATGTTCACAGTCATCAGTTCTAGATATTTAAATATTTTGTGACTCCCAAAAGAAATTAATTTTTCTACCAATATTTTCTGTTTTCTATATTGATCCTCTAATCTACAATTACAAAAGGAGTTTCATGGTTATGCTTTATTTCTCATTGGTGTATGTTTTCTTTTTCCTGGGGTTCTTAGAAACATTAATCTAAGGAAAAATCTAGAAAATGAGCCAAGGTATAGTTGCATAACTGTAATTTCTAGGCCCTGACAGAAGAGCCTCCTCCCACATTGCTGTCAGCAAATCAGACTCTCCATTGATGATAATGTATTAAATAAAAGCTGCTTTTTAAAATTGCAACAACTACAGCATAAAAGAAAAGATGGGTTTCATATGGATTTTTAATTTTTTTCCAGATCATTTCCAGACTTTCTTGTGAATTTCTTGCACCAAAAGAGCCTAGCTCAATTTCAAGTGCCCCAACACTATCCCATGCACCCCACCCCGGGGGCACACAGCTCATCTCAGCTGTCAGGACTGGCTTCCCAAGGAACTGTGGGATCTCTGATCCCTGCCTGAAGACCACAGGACACCACCCTAAGCTGCCCAGAAACGCTGGGAATGTAAATGGGAGTCTGACCCAGACAGGTGTTCTGCCTCTATGGGCTCTGCTCCTTCTCATTAGGCTCCAGAATAGTCTGTGGAAAGTCCCCTTGTCCTCTGCTCCAGCTTGGGTATGCCATCTGCCCTCCTCCGAGACTTGGTGGCCCCAACCAGATTTAGATGCATTAATACCCCGTGCTGTTAATGGCTGGTGTCTGAAGGACGCACTGCTCATCTCTCCCCAGCCCTGCTTTGTTACCTCTGACAACCACTCGAGGCTGGAAGAGACCTTGTGTCACTTACACTCAGAACCATCCCAGCAGCTAAGTATGTTCTCACTGGGGACATCAATCGTGGATGCCAAAGTCTGGAGATTTGCATTGCAAATAACCTACCATGGTGACATTTCACCACTAGGAGCAGAACCTGAGGCATCCTCCCTGGCTAGATCCATAGAAGAAGAAACCCACTTTGTAGTCAAATTAAGTGAGGAAGAAAGGCAAGAAGGGGATGGGAAGAAATTGGACCACTTGCCTTTGTTTATTTTAAACTGAAGTATAGTTGATTTACAATTTGTGTTAGTTTCAGGTGTACAGCAAAGGTATTTAGTGATATATATATATACACACATTAAGTATATTTAGTATATATACTTAGTGTGTGTGTATGTATATATATATATATATAATATATATATATACTTTCTCAGATTCTTTTCCCTTATAGGTTAGTACAAAATATTGAGTATAATTCTCTGTACTATATAGTAGGTCTTTGTTGGTATCTATCTTATATACAGTAATGTGTATATATTAAGCCCAAACTCCTAATTTATCCCTTCCCCCACCTTTCCCCTTTGGTAACCATATGGAATCTTAAAAAAATGATATAAATGAACTTATATACAAAACAGAAATGGACCGCTTGTCTTCTGAATGACACAAAGAATATTGATTTTTAAAATATTGGGGTCCTCGTTCTTTTCAGATCATGAGCTGTTTCCTCCAGAACTTAGATGAGGCCTAAGAATCCCATTTCCCACCTATTCCTGACACCTGATGTCCTACGTATGGCCTGTGAATGGTCTTTTCCTGACCCATGTCTTCTGGAAAGCTATTTCTTGGTTTGTTTTCTTCAGTTCTTATGTGTCATTCAGATCTCTTACTACTTGGATTCTCTAGCATTTTCCATCTTTAACAAGGACTCATCTTTGAGAATTAAATAGGTTAGTGTATCAAAAGGGCTTTGCACTTGATGCATCTTAGCTATTATTGTATTGTTATTTTGGATAGTTACTATTATTGTATGGTTATTTAGGATAGTTACTCTTCCAGGGTGTTGTAGTGAAAAACCTCGTTTTGATATTAGAAAAATCTGGGCACTGATGTTAGCTCTACTGCTTTCTAATTTTATGACTTCAGACCAATTACTTAGCTTCCCCAACAGGACTACACATACATAAAGTGGGGATAATAAGAGCACTTACCTTCCAATGTTGTAAGAATTAAATGGGATAATGATTCTGAGCATAGAGGTTTAGCCCAATGATTGGCAAATAGTTAGGCCTGATTAAGAATCAGATAGTACTGTTATGTAATTATACACTGAGCTGCTAGACAGAGTCATAGTTGTGGATGTGGGGTAAGATGGGCCTGGTGTGGATTCCAGACCTGCCACTAACTTGTTGTTTATGTCTGAGCAATTTATTTAAACCTTCAGAAGCTAAATTTTTCATATGAAAAGTACAGATATTAAATCATACTTGATAGTCATTTTGAATATTAAATGAGATATATGGATTTGGCAACTAGTAACATTTATTATTCATTCTTATACTGCACAAAATAGTACAAACTGTTTCATAGTTTGGGTACCAGCTGCAGTTTACCCATTTTTTTCTTATTAGAGCTCTTGTCCTATTAGAGTTGTTGTAACACTGTGATCCAGGAACCTATCAGAATCCCTGACATCCTTTTAGGGATTTGTGAGTCCAATATTGTTTTTCATACGAAGACTAAAACATGATTTGCCTTTTCCACTCTCCTTTCCTCAAAAATGTACAGTAGCGGACTTCCCTCATGGCGCAATGGTTGAGGGTCCGCCTGCCAATGCAGGGGATGCAGGTTCGTGCCCCGGTCTGGGAGGATCCCACGTGCTGTGGAGCGGCTGGGCCCGTGGGCCATGGCTGCTGAGCCTGCACGTCTGTAGCCTGTGCTCTGCAATGGGAGAGGCCACAGCAGTGAGAGGCCCATGTACCGCAAAAAAAAAAAAAAAAAAAAAAAAAAATGTACAGTGACATTTTCCAGAAGGTACAGGATATGGGATGACATCGCCACTCTGATGGTAACATGTGATGGGTTTCTAATTGTCTTTTTAAAATAAATTTCATGAATAAATATTTTAAGCTTTTTTCCCCTCTAATTCCTAATATAGGGAATATTGACAGATATAATCCATACAAACAAAATCTCTTGGAGTCCCCTCAATAATTTTTAAGAGTGTAAAGGGGTCCTGAAACTAAATCTTTGAAAATCCCTATCAGGGGCATGAGCCACGGCTAGCAGCACAGACACCAGAGATGGGCATGAGATGATAAAGCTGCTGCTGTAACCACCAAGAATACTGTGGTTAAGCACAGGTCACTATCCACACCTCCCTTCTCAGGAGCCTGTGCAGCCTGCCACTGCCAGGGTCCTGTGATCCAGGGACAGGGAGAACACACAGTGCACCTCAGGCTGGTGCAAGGTCAGGCTGGCCTCTGTCGCCCCAGGCTCACCGCATTCCGTACCCCACCCTGCCCCCAGCCTGAGTGAGCCAGAGACCCCCTAATCAGCTTCTACTTTAACCCCATCCTGTCTGGGTGAAGAGCAGATGCCCTCAGGCGACCTACACACAAAGGCGGGGCCAAATCCAAAGCTGAACCCCAGGATCTGTGCGAATAAAGAAGAGAAAGGGAAATTTCTCCCAGCAGCCTCAGGAGCAGTGGATTAAAACTCCACGATCAACTGGATGTACCCTGCATCTGTGGAATACCCGATTAGAAAACGAATCATCCCAAAATTCAGGCAGTGGACTTTGGGAGCAACTATAGACTTGGGGTTTGCTTCCTGCATCTAATTTATTTCTGGTTTTATGTTTATATTAGTTTAGTATTTAGAGCTTATTATCATTTGTAGCTTTGTTTATTGATTTGGTTTCTCTGTTTCTTTAAAAAAAATATATATATATATACTTTTATTCCCTTTTCTCTTTTTGTGAGTGTGTATGTGTATGCTATTTTGTGTGATTTTGTCTGTATAGCTTTGCTTTTACCATTTGTCCTAGGATTATGTCTGTTTTTTTGGTGGGGAGGAGAGTTTTTAGTGCTTGTTAGCATTGGTGGATTTGTTTTTTGGTTTGGTTGCTCTCTTATTTCTTTCTCTCTTTCTTTTCTTTTTATTACTTTTTTATTTTTAATAATTTTTTTCTGTTTTAATAAATTTTATTTATTTATTCTTTCTTTCTTTTTTTTTTCTCCCTTTTCTTCTGAGCTGTGTGGCTGACAGGGTCTTGGTGCTCTGGCCGGGTGTCAGGCCTCACCCTCTGAAGTGGGAGAGCTGAGGACATTGGTACACCAGAGACATCCCAGCCCCACATAATATCAAACAGCAAAAACTCTCCCAGAGATCTCCATCTCAGCGCTAAGACCCAGCTCTACTCAACGACCAGAGACCGACAGTGCTGGACAACTTACACAAAACAACCAGCAAGACAGGAACACAACCACACGCATTAGCAGAGAGGCTGCCTAAAATCATAATAGTTCACAGAAACCCCATAACACACCACTGAACGTGGTCCTGCCCACCAAAAAGACAAGATCCAGCATCATAAACCAGAACACAGGCAAAAGTCCCCTCCACCAGGAAGCCTACACAACCCACTGAACCAACCTTACTCACTGGGAGCAGACACCAGAAAACAACGAAAATTACAAACTTGCAGCCTGCAAAAAGGGGACCCCAAAAACAGAGAAATACACAGCAGATGAATGAGCAAGGTAAAAACCCACAAGACCAAACAAATGAAGAGGAAATAGGCAGTCTATCTGAAAAAGAATTCATAGTAATGATGGTAAATATGATTTAAATCTTGGAAATAGAATGGAGAAAATAAAAGAACATATATAACAAGGATTTAGCAGAATTAAAAAGCAAAGAAACACTGATGAAAAACAGAATAAATGAAATTAAAAATTCTCTAGAAGGAATTAATAGCAGAATAACTGAGGCAGGCGAACGAATAAGTGACCTGGAAGATAAAATAGTGGAAATAACTACCGCAGAGCAGAATAAAGAAAAAAGACTGAAAAGAATTGAGTACAATCTCAGAGACCTCTTTGACAACATTAAACGCACCAACATTCAAATTATAATTGTCCCAGAAGAAGAGAAAAAGAAAGGAACTGAGAAAATATTTGAAGAGATTATATTTGAAAACTACCCTAATATGGGAAAGGAAATAGTCAATCAAGTCCAGGAAGTGCAGAGAGTCCTATACAGGATAAATACAAGGAGAAACACACCAAGACACCTACTAATCAAAATATCAAAAAATAAACACAAAGAAAAAATATAAAAAGCAGCAAGGGAAAAGCAACAATTGACATACAAGAGAATCCCCCTAAGGTTAACAGCTGATCTTTCAGCAGAAACACTGCAACCCAGAATGGAGTGGCAGGACATATTTAAAGTGATCAAAGGGAAAAACCTACAACCAAGATTACTCTACCAAGCAAGGAACTCATTCAGATTTGACAGAGAAATTAAAACCTTTACAGACAAGCAAAAGCTAAGAGAATTCAGTACCACCAAACAGCCTCACAACAAATGCAAGAGGAACTTTTCTAGACAGGAAACACAAGACAAGGAAAAGACTTAATAAAACAAACCCAAAACAATTAAAAAATGGGAATAAGAACAAACATATTGATAACTACCTTAAATGTAAATGGATTAAATGCTCCAACCAAAAGGCATAGACTGACTGAATCGATTAAAAAAAAAAGACCTGTATATATGCAGTCTTCAGGAGACCCACTTCAGACCGAGCAACACATACAGACTGAAAGTGAGGGGATGGAAAAAGATATTCCATGCAAATGGAAATCAAAAGAAAGCTGGAATAGTAATTCTCATATCAGACAAAAGAGACTTTAAAATAAAGACTATTATAAGAGACAAAGAAGGACAGTACCTAATGATCAAGGGATCAATCCAAGAAGAAGATATAACAATTGTAAATATTTATGCAGCCAACATTGGAGCACCTCAATACATAAGGCAAATACTAACAGCCATAAAAGGGGAAATCAACAGTAACACAATCATAGTAGGGGACGTTAACTCCCCACATTCACCAATGGACAGATCATCCAAAATGAAAATAAATGAGGAAACACAAGCTTTAAATGATACATTAAACAAGATAGACTTAATTGATATTTACAGGACATTCCATCCAAAAACAGCAGATTACACTTTCTTCTCAAGTGCTCATGGAACATTCTCCAGGATAGATAATATCTTGGGTCACAAATCAAGCACTGGTAAATTTAAGAAAATTGACATCATATCAAGTATCTTTTCTGACCACAACACTATGAGACTAGATATCAAATACAGGAAAAAATCTGTAAAAAATACACACACATGGAAGCGAAACAATACACTACTAAATAACAAAGAGATCACTGAAGAAATGAAAGAGGAAATAAAAAAATACCTAGAAATAAAAGACAATGAAAACATGACAACCTAAAACCTATGGGATGCAGCAAAAGCAGTTAGAGAAAGAAGAACAAAAAAACCCCAAAGTTAGCAGAAGGAAAGAAATCAGAAAGATCAGATCAGAAATAAATGAAAAAGAAATGAAGGAAACAAAAGCAAGGAACAATAAAACTAAAAGCTGGTTCTTTGAGAAGATAAACAAAATTTATAAACCATTAGCCAGATTCATTAAGAAAAAAGGGAGAAGACTCAAATCAATAGAATTAGATATGAAAAAGAAGTAACAACTGACACTGCAGAAATACAAAGGATCATGAGAAATTACTACAAGCAACTTTATGCCAATAAAATGGACAACCTGGAAGACTTCTGAGACTGAACCAGGAAATAATAGAAAATATAAACAGAACAATCACAAGCTCTGAAATTGAAACTGTGATTAAAAGCTTCTAACAAACAAAAGCCCAGGACCAGATAGCTTCACAGGTGAATTCTATCAAACATTTAGAGAAGAGCTAACACCAATCTTTCTCAAACTCTTCCAAAACACAGCAGAGGGAGGAACACTCCCAACCCATTCTATGAAGCCACCATCACCCTGATACAAAACCAGACAAAGATGTCACAAAGAAAGAAAACTACAGGCCAATATCACTGATGGACATAGATGCAATAACCCTCAAAAAAATACTAGTAAACAAAATCCAACAGCACATTAAAACGATCATACACCATGATCAAGTAGGGTTTATCCCAAGAATTCAAGAATTCTTCAATATATGCAAATTAATCAATGTGATACTCCATATTAACAAATTGAAGGAGAAAAACCATATGACCATCTCAATAGATGCAGAAAAGCTTTCAACAAAACTCAACACCCATTTATGATAAAAAGTCTCCAGAAATTGGGCATAGAGGCAGCTTAACTCAACATGATAAATGCCATATATGACAAACCCACAGCCAACATCATTCTCAATGTTGAAAATCTGAAACCATTTCCACTAAGATCAGGAACAAGACAAAGTTGTCCATTCTCAGCACTATTATTCAACATAGTTTTGTAAGTTTTAGCCACAGCAATCAGAGAAGAAAAAGAAATAAAAGGACTCCAAATCAGAAAAGAAGTAAAACTGTCACTGTATGCAGATGACATGATACTATACATAAAGAATTCTAAAGATGCTACCAGAAAACTACTAGAGCTAATCAATGAATTTGTTAAAGTAGCAGGATAGAAACTTAGTGCACAGAAATCTATTGCATTCTGCCGATACACTAATGACGAAAAATCTGAAAGATAAATTAAGGAAACACTCCCATTTACCACTGCAACCAAAAGAATTAAATACCTAGGAATAAAACTACGTAAGGAGACAAAAGACCTGTATGAAGAAAACTATAAGACACTGATGAAAGAAATTAAAGATGGTACAAACAGATGGAGAGATATACCGTGTTCTTGGATTGGAAGAATCAACCTTGTGAAAGTGACTATACTACCCAAAGCAACCTACAGATTCAATGCAATCCCTATCAAACAACCAGTGGCATTTTTCACAGAACTAGAACAAAAAAATTCACAATTTTCATGAAAACACAAAAGACTCTGAATAGCCAAAGCAATCCTGAGAAAGAGAAACAGAGCTGGAGGAATCATGCTCCCAGACTTCAGAATATTTTACAAAGCTGCAATCATCAAGACAAGATGGTACTGGCACAAAAATAGAAATACAGATCAATGGAACAGGATAGAAAGCCCAGAGAAAAACCCATGCACATATGGTCACCTTACCTTTGATAAGGTGGCAAGAATATACAATGGAGAAAAAACAGCCTCTTCAATAAGTGGTGCTGGGAAAACTGGACAGCTACATGTAAAAGAATGAAATTAGAACACTCCCTAACACCATACACAAAAATAAACTCAAATGGATTAGAGACCTAAATGTAAGGCCAGAAACTATAAAATTCTTAGAGGAAAACATAGGCAGAACACTCCATGACATAAATCAAAGCAAGATCCTTTTTGACCCACCTCCTAGACAAATGGAAATAAGAACAAAAATAAACCAATGAGACCTAATGAAACTTAAAATCTTTTGCATTGAAAATGAAAACATAAACAAGACGAAAAGACAACCCTCAGAATGGGAGAAAATATTTGCTCATGAAGCAACTGACAAAGGATTAATCTCCAAAATGTACAAGCAGCTCATGCAGCTCAATATCAGAAAAACAAACAACTCAATCCAAAAATGGGCAGAAGACCTAAATAGACATTTCTCCAAAGAAGATATACAGATTGCCAACAAACACATGAAAGGATGTGCAACATCCCCAATCATTAGAGAAATGCAAATCAAAACTACAATGTGGTATCACCTCACACCAGTCAGAATTGCCATCATAAAAAAATCTATAAACAATAAATGCTGGAGAGGGTGTGGAGAAAAGGGAACCCTCTTGCAACATTGGTGGGAATGTAAATTTCTACTGCCACTATGGAGAACAGTATGGACGTTCCTTACAAAATTAAAAACAGAACTACCATAAGACCCAGCAATCATACTACTGGGCATATACCCTGAGAAAACCATAATTCAAAAAGAGTCATGTACCACATTGTTCATCACAGCACTATTTACAATAGCCAGGACATGGAAGCAACCTAAGTGTCTATTGACAGATGAATGGATAAAGGAGATTTGTCACATATATACAATGGAATATTACTCAGCCATAAAAGAAACAAAATTGAGTTATTTGTAGTGAGGTGGATGGACCTAGAGACTCTCATACAGATTGAAGTAAGTTAGAAAGAGAAAAATAAATACCATATGCTAACACATATATATGGAATCTAAAAAAAAAAATGCTTCTGAGGAACATAGGGGCAAGACAGGAATAAAGACGTAGACATAGAGAATGGACTTGAGGACAAGAGGAGTGGGAAGGGTATGCTGGGACAAAGTGAGAGAGTGGCATGGACATATATACACTAACAAATGTAATATAGAGAGTTGTGGGAAGCAGCCACATAGCATAGGGAGTTCAGCTCGGTTCTTTGTGACCACCTAGAGGGGTGGGATAGGGAGGGTGAGAGGGAGACGCAAGAGGGAGGAGAAATGAGCATATATGTATATGTATAGCTGATTCACTTTGTTATACAGCAGAAACTAACACACCATTGTAAAGAAATTATACTCCAATAAAGATGTTAAAATAAGTAAATAAATAAATACTTTATTCAAAAGAAAAAGAAAATCCCTGTCAGATTAAATTTCAGTTCATTTATATACACTCATCTCCCCCAGTGGACCAGGAGATCCTTAAAGACAAGTGCTATGTTGAACTTTGGGTTTCTACTTCCTAGCTTGCCACCTGTACCCAGTAAAGTTTCACCAGTTTTGTGTAGAAATAGCATATGAACTGTTATTTATTTTGGGTATTACATCTCCCCATCCCAAATATAATATCATTAATATGTACATTTCTCATATACTTTGCTTTCCTCCCCTGTGGCAACTAGTGATTCTTTGGGTGAATCAGCTGTTCATAGCCTTGTATTAAATTGTGTATAACAGGACCCCTACTCTGCTTTCCAGGTGAGGATTCACAGCAATGCAGCCTGTCTACTAAGCCATCCCTCAGACCTCCCAGGTCCTGGATTCTTTGTTGGTAGGAGACCTAGTCCTGCTACTTCTGTACCTAATGACATCTTAAAACAGTGGGTTCTACCAGCTTTGTCTCCTCAGCATCACTAATTTATGCAGCACTGCTTTGATATTCCCAAAATGTTCCCAGAAGAATGAGGGCTTAGTCATTCCCTATTTCTTTATCATTTTTTCCTGATATTCTTCATCCTCCCTAACTTGCGGTGGGCTTAGCTACAAATACTTCTGCCACTTCTGGATCTTTACCCAGTCTATCTCTTCCTGCCAATATGCCCTGTGCTTTGTCTCCACCTACCAAATCTACCTGTTCTTTGGGGTCCACATTTACTGTCACATTTCCATAAAACCAGTCGGAATTCATCATTCTTCCTCAGGATTCCACAATACTGACCACAGTTTATCTGATCAAATCTATTTGTAGTGGGTATGCCTATCTTTTCCCATCTCTTAAGCTCCTTAAGGGAAAGAATTATTTCTTACTCATTGCTATGGAACAATAGCAATGCTATGGAATTGCTATGGAACATGGGTTTTATTATTAAGGAACTCAAAAAAAGTGCTGAATCTCATTTGAAGCTTGATCACGCACTCTAGATATTTTTTCCATATTAGTAGAAGTATCTCCTTTGAAAAATCACAGGGAAAGAAAAATTCTTATTACACCTATGTTCTATGAAAACAAATCAGGTACTATGAAACATTTCCAGTAGGAAAAAGAAAAGGCCATTTTTAGCCACATGTGTTTGGCAATGAGCATTTCACTGCTGCCTGCAGTAGCCTGAAAATTCAGTGGATAAATAAATGTGCATTGGTTTCTGTCAAGTGCAACGTGCAAAGATCTGTGTTGGGTGCAGGCGTTACAAAGCTCGAGACTTCATCTGCATGCCCCAAAGAGCATGGTTTAGTTAGAGCACAGATGTGAACTACCAAGTTAGAATGACTAGCTCATGAGAAAGATGTTGAGAAAGAGGAAGAAGGATGTTGGAGGCAAGGCTGTATCATGGAGGGTGTCATACACCATATGAAAGAGTTTTGTTTCTATGTAAAGCTCTATAAAATAATGTAACACAACATGATGGAAACTTTATGACTCGATGAGGGAATGAATTACAGGCTCACAAACCAGGAGTCAGCCATATTTCTCCCAAACCACAGGGCTAATCTGAAGAAACTCAGCCTGAGAAAGACACTAGTTTGCAGGCTCAAGGTTACTTAGGCAAACTGCATTCGAGTGTATCATTCCCACCTCTGAACTTTTCCCCAATTAATAGCACAATTTAATATGGATGTTTTTCTGGAGCATAGCATCACCCGTCAGGACTGCAAATTAGGCAGGAAATACCCCACAGGCAGGCCTGTCTGGCATGATTTCCAGACTTTGCAAGAGAATCTCCAATGCTTTCATTTCTCAGGGAAATAGAGGATTTCTCCCTCAGCTCTAAGTTAGTTCTTTATCTTCAAGGAACTATAAACAAATACAATTTTGGCAGTCAACACTGGGAAAGATAATGCTGATGTAGTTATCGAAAATTCCACTTTTACTCAGCCTCTTCTCCCCCTCACCCCCCAGGGTTTCACAGCTGTTTCATGTTCCCTTGCATTCTTCAATTCGACTACATTTTGTTCAGCTTTAAATGGACAAAGCAGAGACTACGCTTTCTTTGGAACATGACTTTTTGTCTCTGAAGGAGAAGCTTGTTTTAAGCTTTCAGACTCTTGGTTCCCAATTTTGCTGGTTGTTCTCCATTTAAAGCAGCAACAGTTTCCCCAGGGAAGTTGAGTAAATGAGGTTACACTCTCTACAATTAGTGAGACACATTAATATCATTACACTTTTCTCCACTTCTTTTCCCAAATTTTTAAATAAACTTTCCAGGCATCTCTGCTTTATGCTGCAAAGCCAGCAGAACTATATTGAATAAAAAGGGACATAAATGAGTACTATTTTATAATAAAGGGGAAAAAAGTTTTACAACACTTTTAGTCCTCTCTGCCCTTTCTTGATTAATTGTGTTGACCCAAGATTAAATTGGTTTAGTAGACTTTTCCTAAAGACACAACATGCTAATGTCCTTTTATATTAAACATTTAATTTAATATATTTGCTTGATGCTAAATCCGGACTTATTCTGGAAAATATTTCCCTCACTTTTTAGTAAGGGAAGACTCCAATTTTGGTAGCATCAGGAAACAACACCACCAAAAAAGACTAGTCCAATGGATGACAACATTCTAATACTGATACAAACACGTATGTGATTTAAATTATGTACATGCATACAAATTAGGGAAATACATCAACATGTTAATCCTATAATGTTATCAGTGGATAAGCAGATTACTGATACAGTGGTCCCTAGATAGTTGCAAGGGGTATTCCAGGATCCAACCCTTATATAAAATGGCATAGTACTTGCATATAACTATATGGGAGGATTCCCATAAGCGTTAAATCATCTCTAGATTACTTGTGATACCTAATACAATAAAAATGCTATGTTAAAAGTAATAAATACAATGTAAATACTATGTACATAGTTGCCAGCATGCAGCAAATTGAAGTTTTGTTTTTTGGAACTTTCTGGATTTGGAGGAAAGATTTTTGATTCAAGGTTGGTTGAATCCATGGATGTGGAACCCGAGGATACAGTGGGCTGACTGTAGTTATTAGTCCAGTTATTACTTATTTATATTTTAAGATTTTTCTACTGAAAGCTTCTCCTACTTTTAAAGTCAGAAAAAAATATATATATATTGATTTAAAAATTTTATGTACATATAATTTGCAATTATGTACACATTGCTTTGACCTCAAAACTGATTTCAGACAACTTTAGACATACATCACCATAAAATTCATCTTTTGATCATACTTGAATATTGGAAGAGATTAATGCATACTTTCATCAACCATGGTGCTAGTAGAATGGACATAATTTGGAATATTCTGGTTAAAGCACACACAGAAACACACATGGAAGATATAATTTGATTGTCCCCTCAGCAGATTTACCTTTCTAATTATGCTTTTCTTAAAGCAATATTAAAATTAGCACTCCCTGAGCACAATCCCACTAATGGTGGGGAAAGTAACTATGGAGCAAAAGTAAGCTCAGGGCATTAGCAGTTCAAGCTCTTCAGACTCTTTTCCACACCAAAAGAACTGAAGCAAGACCTTGCTTGCAGAAAGTGTTGCAGTGATTTACTACCCCACTAATTCCTCATGTGTTGTGCTGTAACCATCAGACCCTTGGTTGTGAGAGATGATGTCTTTCAGATGGAAAGTCAAGATGATCATTAAAGCACCCATGTTATGTTCCACGAATGCAGGATGGCTGGTAATTCTAATGATCCTGGATGCGTTCCAAGTTAGGAAGCCACATGCTATGCCTCTTGAAATTTCAACTAAAGAAGTTGCTTTCCTGTTACCATCCTCATGTATTTGTAGTACTTCATACAGCTGCCAGACAGTTGCCATGTCACACTCCAGGCATGAATGATTTTAATATTGATCATAATAATGTCATCAGAACTATCATTTTGGATTTAGAGTTCAAACAGACTAGTTTCAAAGGGAATTAGAGCTATAAAATTATTAATATTGCTGACTGTAATCATTGTACTGTGATGGGAGTTGAACGAGTTTGGAAATGGCTTTCCCAGTAGTTATGTTGAATATGATTTGATTTGGCTTGAGTAAGTGTGACTGACAATGTTTGCCTTTTGTCCAGGACTTTTAAACTTTACTGGACTCTCATCTCATGATTAGAGTGTATCTGTGCCTCATCGGATAACTGAGCAAGTTGAGACCCAGAGAGTTCAAAATCACAAGGTAAGAGAGTCTAATTTCTACCCAATTACATTAACTCTCATTAAATTGTGAGCTCCAGGAGGCCTTAGAACAAGTCTTTCTCACTCACCCAACACCTAGCATCCACTTAGGACATAAAAGGCACTCACGAGAGACCTTCAAGATGGTAGAGGGGTAAAACGTGGAGATCATCTTCCTCCCCACGAATACAACAGAAATACATCTACATGTGGAACAACTCCTACAGAACACTTACTGAACACTGACAGAAGACTTCAGACTTCCCAAAAGGCAAGAAATTCCCCACACACCTGGGTAGGGCAAAAGAAAAAAGAAAAAACAGAGACAAAAGAATAGGGACAGGGCCTGCACGTCTGGGAGGGAGCTGTGAGTAGGAAAAGTTTCCACACACTAGGAAGCCCCTTCATTGGCAGAGATGGGGGTGACGGGAGGGAAGCTTTGGAGCCACAGAGGAGAGCACAGCAACAAAGGTGCAGAGGGCAAAGGGGAGAGATTCCTGCACAGAGGGTCGGTGCCAACCAGCACTCACCAGCCTGAGAGGCTTGTCTGCTCACCTGCCAGGAAGAATGGGGGCTGGGAGCTGAGGCTCCGGGTTCGGAGGTCAGATCCCAGGGAAAGGACTGGGATTGGCTGAATGAAAACAGCCAGAAAGGGGTTAGTGCACCACAGCTAGCTGGGAGGGAGTCAGGAAAATGTCTGGAACTGCCTAAGAGGCAAGAGATCATTTTATCAGGGTGCACGAGGAGAGGGGATTCAGAGCACCACCTAAAGGAGCTCCAGAGATGGGCATGAGCCACGGCTATAAGCGTGGACACCAGAGACAGGCATAAAATGTTAACGCAGCTGTTGATGCCAGAAGAAGCCTGTGTGCAAGCACAGGTCACTATCGACACCTCTCCTCCTGGGAGCCTATGCAGTCCACCACTGCCAGGGTCCCGTTATCCAGGGACAAAGTCCCCGGGAGAACAAATGGCACACCACAGGCTGTGGAAACATCACGCTGGCCTCTGCCCTCCGCAGGCTCGCCCCGCATTACCTACCCCTCCTTCCCCCTGGGCCTGAGTGAGCCAGAAGCTCCTAATCAGCTGTTACTTTAACCCCGTCCTGTCTGACTGAAGAACAGATGCCCTCAAGCGACCTACATGCAGAGGTGGGGCCAAGTCCAAAGTTGAATCCCAGGAGCTATGCGGAAAAAGAAGAGAAAGGGAAATCTCTCCCAGCAGCCTCAGGAGCACCTGATTAAATCTCCACAATCAACTTGATGTACCCTGCATCTCTACAACACATCACCCCAAAATTGAGGCTGTGGACTTTGGGAGCAACTGTAGACTTGGGAGCCCTGTGGTTGACAGGGTCTTGGTGCTCCGGCCGGGTGTCAGGCCTGTGCCCCTGAGGTGGGAGAGCCGAGTTCAGGACATTGGTCAAACAGAGACCTCCCATCTTCATCAAACGGTGAAAGCTCTCCCAGGGATCTCCATCTCAACGTTAAGACCCAGCTCAACTCAACGACCAGCAAGCTACAGTGCTGGACATCCTATGCCAAACAACTAGCAAGACAGGAACACAACCTTACCCATTAGCAGAGAGGCTGCCTAAAATCATAATAAGGTCACACCACTGGACGTGGTCCTGGATAAGATCCAGCCTCGTCAACCAGAACAAATGCAACAGTCACCTCCACCAGGAAGCCTACACAACCCACTAAACCAACTTTAGACTCTGGGGGCAGACACCAAAACAAAGGGAATTATGAACATGCAGCCTGCAAAAAGGAAACCCAAACACAATAAGTTAAGTAAAATGAGAAGACAAAGAAACACACAGCAGATGAAGGAGCAAAGTAAAAACCCACCAGACCAAACAAATGAAAAGGAAAGAGGCAGTCTACCTGAAAAAGAATTCCTCTGGGACAAAACTAAACGCACCAACATTCACATTATAGGAGTCCCAGAAGAAGAAGAGAAAAAGAAAGGGACTGAAAATATTTGAAGAGATTATAGTTGAAAACTTCCCTCATATGGGAAAGGAAATGCTCAATCAAGTCCAGGAAGCATAGAGAGTCCCATACAGGATAAATTCAAGGGGAAACAAGCCAAGACACATATTAATCAAACTATCAAAACTTAAATACAAAGAAAAAATATTAAAAGCAGCAAGGGAAAAGCAACAAATAACTGCAAGGGAATCCCCATAAGGTAAACAGCTGAAATTTTGCAGAAACTGCAAGCCAGAAGGGAGTGGCAGGACATATTTAAGGTGATCAAAGGGAAAACATTACAACCAAGATTTCTCTATGCAGCAAGGATCTCATTCAGATTCGATGGAGAAATTAAAACCTTTACAGACAAGCAAAAGCTAAGAGAATTCAGCACCACCAAACAAGCTTTACAACAAATACTAAAGGGACTTCTCTAGGCAGACAACACAAGAGAAGGAAAAGATCTACAATAACAAACCCAAAACAATTAAGAAAATGGGAACAGGAACATACATATTGATAACTACCTTAAATGTAAATGGATTAAATGCTCTGACCAAAAGACATAGACTGGCTGAATGGATACAAAAAAAAAAG
>NC_041224.1:80390815-80394431 GCF_002837175.3 Physeter macrocephalus
CTTATTTATATTTTAAGATTTTTCTACTGAAAGCTTCTCCTACTTTTAAAGTCAGAAAAAAATATATATATATTGATTTAAAAATTTTATGTACATATAATTTGCAATTATGTACACATTGCTTTGACCTCAAAACTGATTTCAGACAACTTTAGACATACATCACCATAAAATTCATCTTTTGATCATACTTGAATATTGGAAGAGATTAATGCATACTTTCATCAACCATGGTGCTAGTAGAATGGACATAATTTGGAATATTCTGGTTAAAGCACACACAGAAACACACATGGAAGATATAATTTGATTGTCCCCTCAGCAGATTTACCTTTCTAATTATGCTTTTCTTAAAGCAATATTAAAATTAGCACTCCCTGAGCACAATCCCACTAATGGTGGGGAAAGTAACTATGGAGCAAAAGTAAGCTCAGGGCATTAGCAGTTCAAGCTCTTCAGACTCTTTTCCACACCAAAAGAACTGAAGCAAGACCTTGCTTGCAGAAAGTGTTGCAGTGATTTACTACCCCACTAATTCCTCATGTGTTGTGCTGTAACCATCAGACCCTTGGTTGTGAGAGATGATGTCTTTCAGATGGAAAGTCAAGATGATCATTAAAGCACCCATGTTATGTTCCACGAATGCAGGATGGCTGGTAATTCTAATGATCCTGGATGCGTTCCAAGTTAGGAAGCCACATGCTATGCCTCTTGAAATTTCAACTAAAGAAGTTGCTTTCCTGTTACCATCCTCATGTATTTGTAGTACTTCATACAGCTGCCAGACAGTTGCCATGTCACACTCCAGGCATGAATGATTTTAATATTGATCATAATAATGTCATCAGAACTATCATTTTGGATTTAGAGTTCAAACAGACTAGTTTCAAAGGGAATTAGAGCTATAAAATTATTAATATTGCTGACTGTAATCATTGTACTGTGATGGGAGTTGAACGAGTTTGGAAATGGCTTTCCCAGTAGTTATGTTGAATATGATTTGATTTGGCTTGAGTAAGTGTGACTGACAATGTTTGCCTTTTGTCCAGGACTTTTAAACTTTACTGGACTCTCATCTCATGATTAGAGTGTATCTGTGCCTCATCGGATAACTGAGCAAGTTGAGACCCAGAGAGTTCAAAATCACAAGGTAAGAGAGTCTAATTTCTACCCAATTACATTAACTCTCATTAAATTGTGAGCTCCAGGAGGCCTTAGAACAAGTCTTTCTCACTCACCCAACACCTAGCATCCACTTAGGACATAAAAGGCACTCACGAGAGACCTTCAAGATGGTAGAGGGGTAAAACGTGGAGATCATCTTCCTCCCCACGAATACAACAGAAATACATCTACATGTGGAACAACTCCTACAGAACACTTACTGAACACTGACAGAAGACTTCAGACTTCCCAAAAGGCAAGAAATTCCCCACACACCTGGGTAGGGCAAAAGAAAAAAGAAAAAACAGAGACAAAAGAATAGGGACAGGGCCTGCACGTCTGGGAGGGAGCTGTGAGTAGGAAAAGTTTCCACACACTAGGAAGCCCCTTCATTGGCAGAGATGGGGGTGACGGGAGGGAAGCTTTGGAGCCACAGAGGAGAGCACAGCAACAAAGGTGCAGAGGGCAAAGGGGAGAGATTCCTGCACAGAGGGTCGGTGCCAACCAGCACTCACCAGCCTGAGAGGCTTGTCTGCTCACCTGCCAGGAAGAATGGGGGCTGGGAGCTGAGGCTCCGGGTTCGGAGGTCAGATCCCAGGGAAAGGACTGGGATTGGCTGAATGAAAACAGCCAGAAAGGGGTTAGTGCACCACAGCTAGCTGGGAGGGAGTCAGGAAAATGTCTGGAACTGCCTAAGAGGCAAGAGATCATTTTATCAGGGTGCACGAGGAGAGGGGATTCAGAGCACCACCTAAAGGAGCTCCAGAGATGGGCATGAGCCACGGCTATAAGCGTGGACACCAGAGACAGGCATAAAATGTTAACGCAGCTGTTGATGCCAGAAGAAGCCTGTGTGCAAGCACAGGTCACTATCGACACCTCTCCTCCTGGGAGCCTATGCAGTCCACCACTGCCAGGGTCCCGTTATCCAGGGACAAAGTCCCCGGGAGAACAAATGGCACACCACAGGCTGTGGAAACATCACGCCGGCCTCTGCCCTCCGCAGGCTCGCCCCGCATTACCTACCCCTCCTTCCCCCTGGGCCTGAGTGAGCCAGAAGCTCCTAATCAGCTGTTACTTTAACCCCGTCCTGTCTGACTGAAGAACAGATGCCCTCAAGCGACCTACATGCAGAGGTGGGGCCAAGTCCAAAGTTGAATCCCAGGAGCTATGCGGAAAAAGAAGAGAAAGGGAAATCTCTCCCAGCAGCCTCAGGAGCACCTGATTAAATCTCCACAATCAACTTGATGTACCCTGCATCTCTACAACACATCACCCCAAAATTGAGGCTGTGGACTTTGGGAGCAACTGTAGACTTGGGAGCCCTGTGGTTGACAGGGTCTTGGTGCTCCGGCCGGGTGTCAGGCCTGTGCCCCTGAGGTGGGAGAGCCGAGTTCAGGACATTGGTCAAACAGAGACCTCCCATCTTCATCAAACGGTGAAAGCTCTCCCAGGGATCTCCATCTCAACGTTAAGACCCAGCTCAACTCAACGACCAGCAAGCTACAGTGCTGGACATCCTATGCCAAACAACTAGCAAGACAGGAACACAACCTTACCCATTAGCAGAGAGGCTGCCTAAAATCATAATAAGGTCACACCACTGGACGTGGTCCTGGATAAGATCCAGCCTCGTCAACCAGAACAAATGCAACAGTCACCTCCACCAGGAAGCCTACACAACCCACTAAACCAACTTTAGACTCTGGGGGCAGACACCAAAACAAAGGGAATTATGAACATGCAGCCTGCAAAAAGGAAACCCAAACACAATAAGTTAAGTAAAATGAGAAGACAAAGAAACACACAGCAGATGAAGGAGCAAAGTAAAAACCCACCAGACCAAACAAATGAAAAGGAAAGAGGCAGTCTACCTGAAAAAGAATTTAGAGTAATGATAGTAAAGATGATCCAAAATCTAGGAGAGAGAAAGGAGAAATACAAGAAACACTTAACAAAGACCTAGAAGAATGAAAGAGCAAACAAACAATGATGAACAACAAAATAAATGAAATTTAAGATTCTCTAAAAGAAATCAATAGCAGAATAAGTGAGGCAGAAGAACAGATAAGTGATCTGGAAGATAAAATAGTCGAAATAACTATCACAGAGCAGAAGAAAGAAAAAAGAATGAAAAGAATTGAGGACAGCCTCAGAAACCTCTGGGACAAAACTAAACGCACCAACATTCACATTATAGGAGTCCCAGAAGAAGAAGAGAAAAAGAAAGGGACTGAAAATATTTGAAGAGAGGATACAAAAAAAAAAGATCCATATATATGCTGTCTATAAGAGACCCACTTCAGACTTAGCAATACATACAGTCTGAAAATGAGGGGATGGAAAAAGATATTCCATGCAAACGGAAATCAAAAGGCTAAAGGGACTTCTCTAGGCAGACAACACAAGAGAAGGAAAAGATCTACAATAACAAACCCAAAACAATTAAGAA
>NC_041224.1:80394441-80438985 GCF_002837175.3 Physeter macrocephalus
GAGTAGCAATTCTCATATCAGAAAAATTAGACTTGCAAACAAAGACTATTACAACAGACAAAGAAGAACACTACCTGATGATCAAGGGATGAATCCAAGAAGAAGATATAACAATTGTACATATTTATGCACCCAACATAGGAGCACCTCGGTACATAAGGAAAATACTAACAGCCATAAAAGAGGAAATCAACAGTAACACAATAAGAGTAAGGGACTTCAACACCTCACTTTCACCAATGGACAGATCATCGAAAATAAAAATAAATAAGGAAACACAAGCTTTAAATGACATATTAAGCAAAATGGACATAATTGATATTTACAGGACATTCCATCCAAAAACAGCAGATTACACTTTCTTCTCCAGTGCTCATGGAACATTATCAGGATAGATCATATATTGGGTCACAAATCAAGCCTTGGATACATTTAAGAAAATTGATATTGTATCAAATATCTTTTCTGACCACAACACTATGAGACTAGATATCAATTACAGGAAAAAATCTGTAAAAAATACAAACACATTGAGGCTAAACAATACACTTCTAAATAACTAAGAGATCACTGAAGAAATCAAAGAGGAAATCAAAAAATACCTAGAAATAAATGACAAAGAAAACACGCCAGCCCAAAACATATGGGATGCAGAAAAAACAATTCTAAGAGGGAAGTTTATAGCAATACAACCTACTTCAAGAAACAAGAAAAATCTCAAATATACAACCTAACCTTACACATAAATCAATCAGGGAAAGAAGAACAGAAAAAACCCAAAGTTAGCCGAGGAAAGAATTCATAAAGATCAGATCAGAAATAAATGAAAAAGAAATGAAGGAAACAATAGCAAAGATCAATAAAACTAAAAGCTGGTTCTTTGAGAAGATAAACAAAATTGATAAACCATTAGCCAGACTCATGAAAAAAAAAAGGGGGGGGGAAAGACTCAAATCAGTAGAATTAGAAATGAAAAAGGAGAGGTAACAACTGATGCTGCAGAAATACAAATGATCATGAGAAATTACTACAAGCAACTATATGCCAATAAAATGGACAACCTGGAAGAAATGCACAAATTCTTAGAAAAGCATAAACTTCTGAGACTGAACCAGCAAGAAATAGAAAATAAAAACAGACCAATCACAAGCACTGAAATTGAGACTGTGATTAAAAATCTTCCAATAAAAAAAGCCCAGGACCAGATGGCTTCACAGGCGAATTCTATCAAACATTTAGAGAAGAGTTAACACCTATACTTCACAGATTCATCCAAAATATAGCAAAGGCAGGAAGACTTCCAAACACATTCTACAAGGCCACCATCACCCTGATACCAAAATCAGACAAAGATGTCACAAAGAAAGAAAACTATAGGCCAATATCACTGATGAACATAGATGCAAAAATCCTCAACAAAATACTAGCACACAGAATCCAACAGCACATTAAAAGGATCATACACCATGATCAAGTAGGCTTTATCCCAGGAATACAAGGATTCTTCAATATATGCAAATAAATCAATGTGATACACCATATAACAAATTTAAGGAGAAAAACAATATGATCATCTCAAAAGATGCAGAAAAAACTTTCAACAAAATTCAACACCCATTTAAGATAAAAACCCTCCAGAAAGTGGGCATAGAGGGAGCTTACCTCAACATAATGAAGGCCATATATGGCAAATCCATAGGCAGCATCATTCTCAATGGTGAAAAACTGAAACCATTTCCACTAAGATCAGGAACAAGACAAAAGTTGTCCACTCTCAGCAGTATTTTTCAAGATAGTTTTGGAAATCTAAGTCACAGGAATCAGAGAAGAAAAAGAAATGAAAAGAATCCTAAGCAGAAAAGAAGAAGGAAAACTGTCAAAGTATGCAGATGACATGATACTATACATAGAGAATCCTAAAGATGCTACCAGAAAACTACTAGAGCTGATCAATGAATTTGGTAAAGTAGCAGGATAGAAAATTAGTGCACAGAAATCTCTTGCATTTCGCGGATACACTAATGACAAAAAATCTGAAAGAGAAATTAAGGAAACACTCCCATTTAAATCTCCATTTCGCGGATACACTAATGACAAAAAATCTGAAAGAGAAATTAAGGAAACACTCCCATTTACCACTGCAACCAAAATAATTAAATATCTAGGAATAAACCTACCAAAGGAGACAAAAGACCTGTATGCATATAAGTATAAGACAATTATGAAAGAAATTAAAGATGATACAAACAGATGGAGAGATATACCATGTTCTTGGATTGGAAGAATCAACCTTGTGAAAATGACTATACTATCCAAAGCAACCTGCAGATTCAATGCAATCCCTATCAAAAAACCATTGGTATTTTTCACAGAACTAGAACAAAAAATTTCAAAATTTGCATGGAAACACAAAAGACCCTGAATAGTCAGAGCAATCTTGAGAAAGAAAAGCGGAGCTGGAGGAATCATGATCTCAGATTTCAGACTATACTACAAAGCTACAGTCATCAAGACAGTATGGTACTGGCACAAAAACAGAAATATAGATCAATGGAACAGGATAGAAAGTCCAGAGATAAACCCACACACATATGGTCACCTTATCTTTGATAAAGGAGGCAAGAATATACAGTGGAGAAAATACAGCCTCTTCAGTAATTGGTGCTGGGAAAACTGGGAAGCTACATGTAAAAGACTGAAATTAGAACACTCCCTAACACCATACACAAAAATAAACTCAAAATGGATTAAAGACCTAAATGTAAGGCCAGACACTATAAAACTCTTAGAAGAAAACACAGGCAGAGCACTCTATGACATAAATCACAGCAAGATCCTTTTTGACCCATCTCCTAGAGAAATGGAAATAAAAACAAAAATAAACAAGTGGGACCTAATGAAACCAAAAAAACATTTGCATAGCAAAGGAAACCATAAACAAGATGAAAAGACAACCCTCAGAATGGGAGAAAATATTTGCAAATGAAGCAAGTTACAAAAGATCAATCTCCAAAATATACAAGCAGCTCATGCAGCTCAATATCAAAAATACAAACAACCCAACCAAAAATGGGCAGAAGACCTAAATAGACATTTCTCCAAAGATGATATACAGATTGCCAACAAACACATGAAAGGATGCTCAATATCACTAATCATTACAGAAATGCAAATCAAAACTCAATGTGGTATCACCTCACACCAGTTAGAATAGCCATCATCAAAAATTCTACAATAAATAAATGCTGGAGAGGGTGTAGAGAAAAGGGAACCCTCTTGCACTGTTGATGGGAATGTAAATTGATACTGCCACTATGGAGAACAGTATGCAGGTTCCTTACAAAACTAAAAACAGAACTACCATACAACCCAGCAATCCCACTACTTGGGCATATACTCTGAGAAAACCATAATTCAAAAAGAGTCATGTACCACAATGTTCACTGCAGCTCTATTTACAACAGTCAGGACATGGAAGCAACCTAAGTGTCCATCGACAGATGAATGGACAAAGAAAATGTGGCACATATATACAATGGAATATTACTCAACCATAAAGAGAAATGAAATTGAGTTATTTGTAGTGAGGTGGATGGACCTAGAGTCTCTCATACAGAGTGAAGTAAGTCAGAAAGAGAAAAACAAATACCATATGCTAACACATATATATATAGAATCTAAAAAAAAAAAAAAAAATGGTTCTGAAGATCCTAGGGGCAGGAAATGAATAAAGATGCAGACATAGAGAATGGACTTTAGGACCCGAAGAATGGGAAGAGTAAGCTGGGACAAAGTGAGACAGTGGCATGGACTAATATACACTTCCAAATATAAAATAGATAGCTAGTGGGAAGCAGCCGCATAGCACAGGGAGATCAGCTTGGTGCTTTGTGACCACATAGAGGGGTTTGATAGGGAGTGTTGGAGGGAGACCCAAGAGGGAGGAGATATGGAGATGTAGGTATATGTATTGCTCATTCTCTTTGTTATAAAGCAGAAACTAACACACCATTGTAAAGCAACTATCCTCCAATAAAGATGTAAAAAAAAAACACTCACTTAATATCTTGAATTAATGAAGAAAAAGAAGTTGCATTTTAAACATGTCTTCCACTAAACTAGGATTTCTAAACTTGGAACATATTCTAGAAACCCATTTTCTGGGATCTACCACCATCTACACAAACTTTCTCATTTTTTAAATGATTCTAGAAAAAAAACAACATAAGCATGTTCTGGACTGTCTGGAAATTAGTGTTCTGCCACTCAATTTCAGTGCTATAATTTGCCTTTTTTGTTTTTGTTGTATTAAACAGAAATGAAGGTCAAATTGCTTCTAGTTCATTATTTAAACAAAAATTTGTTAAGGAGGAATGCCATATTCACATTGGAGGCAGACATATTGAGTGGATAATGTTTTTTATGCAGAAGAGCATACACCATTTCGTTAGCAATAGGTGTAATGATTTAAAAAAAAAAATCAACAAAAGTTTTTTCTATTCCCAGTTCCAGCAACAATTGAATTAGATGCCCATTTAACACAATTATCAATAATTCCATAACACCAACATTATATTCCAGTGAACAAAAAAGCCTTACATATATATCAAATGGTTCATTAGAATTGGTGTTTGAATATTACTTGTGTGCAGTTTGAATAAAGTTTGAATCTCAATAGTTCCCGGAATAGCAAGCAAAGTCGTACAGCAATTGTTTTATATATAGTACATATACTATTATATGACATAAAAAATCTGGAATAATAATATTGACGTTGAAACACAAAGATAAGTTTAATGATGAACCGTGTCTTAGGTTACATGTGTCCAATAGGAACCTCAACTTTTTAGTTTTAATAATAATCCACCATGTTAAAAATAATGGTTTATTGTCTTTCTCTGTCTATCTTACTTCATAATCATAATACCCTCCTGGTCCATCCATGTTGTTGAAAATGGCAAAATTGCATTAATTTTTATGGCTGAGTAATATTGCATTGTATGTATATATATATATTGTATATATATATATATATATTGCATCTTCTTTATTCATCCATCTGTTGATGGACACTTAAGTTGCTTCCATATCTTGGCTATTGTAAAGGTGCTATGAACATTGAGGGAGGGACAAGATAGGAGAAGAGGATTAAGAGGTACAAATTATTAGGTACAAAATTAAGATATAAGGATGTAATGTACAGCAGAGGGAATATAGCCAAATTTTGTAATAACTTTAAATGGGGTATAATCTATAAAAATATTGAATTACTATGTTGTAAAACTAATATAATATTGTAAATCAACAATATTTCAATTTTAAAAAATAATGGTTTATTAGATATACCTGACTTTATAGTTTTGCATACATTTATAAATTTGCTTAGAATATTTAGTTGTAAAGAAATTATAACCATGAAAATTTTGTACTCAGTTTTATACTTTTATATATTTAAGTAACATTATAAAAATGATGATTTAAGCCAATGCTATGTCCTCTGATAGTTCATTCCCTTAATGAATTCTCATTTGTCTATATGTGTGTGTTTGTATTATATACATATATATAATTCATTTTAAAATGAGCATTTTATATTAAATATATATATATGCTGATTTCTTGAATGAATTATCTCTATATAATTATAAAATTTTGTGGAATAATTTATCACCTCATTGCTGTTGTTCACAAGTATTGAATATAAGTGTACTTTTATATGTAACAAATCAATCTCAATGAAAGGGAATTATAGACCTGAAAAAATAAAAAAATAAAAATCAGGATACCTTATTAAAATTAAAATGTTGGAAAAAGCAGCATTACATTTATTTTGCTTTAAGTCCTAGTTTTTTTTGTTGTTTAGCAATATTTCAAATTACTTTAATGTTTTATTATTATACTTATACATAGTATTTTTAGATATAGGGCACCGTATTTCACTTCTGAAGGGGTATTTTGAGAAGTTAAACATATATTAATATGAAAATTAATAGCATTTTTGACACATTCTTTAAAGTGTTTCAATAAGTACAAAACCATGTTTTGCAGAACATTTTAAATGTTTTGGTGAAAAACAGTAAATAGTTATTGTAAATAACTCAAACAGAAAAATATAAAGGAAAAGTTTTTTTAAAAGTTCTTGAATCCCACCACTCAGAGAGAGCCAATTTTAATCATTTAGGGAACATCCTTTCAGGCATCTTATTTTAACATCTTACATACATGTATACTATTATACATTCATAGTGTATATCTTTATCTTGAAGTAATTTTTAACTACGTATCATGTACATGCAAAGAGTGACTCAAGCAAGTGAATTAATTTAATGAAGCCCATAACATCAGTTTGACTATTGAAGAAAACTAGGTAGAACACAGATTATGTAATTGACCAGTGTAATTAAATTTAATAGTAAAGAAAAAATTACTATGGATAAAGGACTTAGCAATAAACAATAAACAAATAAACTGTAATATGATTTTTTCCCATGGATCTGACTTACCTTGAGCAATTATTATGTTCTACTTTTAAAAATATTGAATTTATAATAAAGTAAGTAAAAGGTAGAAAGGTGTTCTTATGTTATCCATTTTAGAAGCTGCAGTGAACTACATTACTTGATAGTATCTCTAAATTAATTAAGAAGTCTGTTATGGGCATTCTTAATAAAGCCAGTCAATTTTTAATTCAGGTTGACACCACTATAGATACAAGCGTAATTGCTATTGGTTCAGAGTCTAGAGATGATCTGATATCAGTCCTCAGCATATGTTCAAGCACAGCAAAACCTCATTAATTTAGACTTCTTCATTTGAATTTCATGACAATTTGAATAGGTACACTGTTCTTCATTACCTAAGAAAAAGTTCCCAGTAGAGAAAAAAAAAAAAAAAAATCCCAACAAGATCTCAGGCCTACAATATAAATTATTGAATAAAACAAATAATTTTTAGAAATTTAGCAGCATTCATGTGTATACAAATGTAGACTATCAATGAAAAAAGTATATTCAGCATAACGTCTATTTAGAAATACTCTTAGTGTATTGTGATTTTCTATCTATCGTCTATCTATCTATCTATCTATCTGTCTAATCAATCTACAAGTTTATCTTTCTGCCTCATCAGTCTAACTTTTACCCGCCACATCTTCACTAATTTAGAATGGTATTCCTCCATGTTTTTCATATGAATGGTATTTAACTTATTGGGGAAAATATGTTATAGAAGTTGTTAGATAATCCATATATATATATGTGTGTGTGTGTGTGTGTGTGTGTGTGTGTGTATAGTATCTCATATTACATGTAACAATATGGAAGATCAATATCTTTAAATCATGGCTTAAAAAGTAATTACCTTGAAAAGTTTAAGCTACCAAAATGTTTATAATTAGTGGTTCTCAACTAGGACTGATTTTGTCCCTAAGAGAATTTTTGACAAGGTCTATAGCCAGCCCCCGACAATGAAGAAATATCCACCACAAAATGTCAATAGTGCCAAGGGAATATTTTAATTTTAATAATGATTGAATCAGTTATTGATGTAATTGAATAAGGTCTCTGCCTAAGCTGTCAAATATGAAAATGACCAAAAAGATTTTTTGGCAATATTGAGGTCCACTGGAGGTCACCCACCAAATAACATGACCTGGTTTGGTTCCATGTCTGATTCCGTGAATCAGAAATATTAAGTTTGGTCAGACTCCCACTATGATACTGTGTACGAGCAGAACCTGAAGCAGATTTGTTAGGTAGCAAAACCTAGGTTCTTGAGAAAATAGCCTAAAGGAAAGATTCAAGTGTCAATATTTTAGTTGGGAGGTGTAAGCCCAGGTTGATGAAGATGAGGAAAAAAAAAACTTCAGGCAAAAGAAAATGGGAGGCAATTCAAGTGATGCATGGTGATGCTGACTGCTGTGGATGAGAACCCACAGTGAGATGCAGCAGTCTACTCAGTAGGTCTGTCTGCTTTTCTTGAAATGCTGCAAGGTAAAATCTCAGTGAGTCCTTAAAAGGTGAGAAGGAGGGAAGTTTTCTCTTTGTCATTGGTCAAAGTTTACTCCATAACGGGTGGGGGGAGGTTTAACATCCAACACATTTCTGATTGGTATGATCTCTTTCCTTCCAAGGCTTTCAGGGATGTCCGACTCCATACACTGCATTCAGAGTCTGAAAGTGGTGGAAGGGCCCAGGTACCTCAGTGTGTGTCTCTGGTTGCTGTGTTGCTGAAGTCAAGGAATCAGAATAAGTGAGTGGTTAGTCCCATGCTGGAGGCAGCTCAGGAACTATGGGGAGGCATAAATATTTGTGTCTGATAAAGTAAGTATGGTGGTCATTTGAGCTATTTACCAACTATTTCAAGTTATTTTCCTTCCAGGACAATGGTGTGATTACAGTTCTTGTCCATTGCGTTGGCGGGATGGGGCCATGTGTCTCGTTGAGGCCAGTGAGTTGTGAGAGGAAATTGTTTTTGCTATAGCATCCAATTACCAGTAAAATATCCTGCAGAGCTCACTCTGGGATGACAAGTACAACAGTCAAGATGGCAGCTGCTCCAGCAGCCAGGATCCCTAAGTGACTACAGTAAAGAGTCTCTTCACACCACCATCCTTATCTAAAAATGACAAGCAGCATGAAAGGGAGGGAAAAAAAGCTTGTTATTCTTTAAACCATGGGTATTTCGAGGTGATTTATTACTGCAAAACTAGCTAACCTACTCTGACTGGTTATATTTGTTGTGTAAGTCTCAAGAAGTTGAATAACGGTTAAATTAAGCTATATGACCATCATACAGGACCAAATAGGGCCTTAAGGCATAACAAATGCTTTCAATTTTACTGAAGTATATCCATTTCCCAGTTGCAAAACAAAACACAAGATAAGATGGAGCAAAACTATGTATTCCTGACATGGTAATTTCTCTGTAGGAATATAGATTAGAGAGTAAAAAGATTTCCCAACTAATTTTGCTTTTGAAATAGTGCACAAACATTTAAGAGGCCTAATTTTTCTGTGTGCACAATGAGAGACAGTGTTCCAACAATTGTTTTACCATAATGGGGGTCCAGGTATGTACTGGTTTTCTTAAGTTATGCTCATGCAGAGGGAAAGAGAATAATACTTACGTTGTACCTATTTTGCTCTAGAAATGGTTAGAGACTTTTCCATTTGTGATCTCAGTTATTCAGAAATTGGAGCATGATCTTCACTTTACAGATATGAATCATTAAGCTTATAGAGGTTACAAAAATATCCTTATATCAGACATTTGTTAAGTCCTCAAATAAACAAGGGAGTTGCATTTTTAACCCTTAAGAAAAGGGGGTGGGGTGGGGCAGAACTAAGATGCATACTCTACTCTACATCTCATTTAATCCTAAACCCAAATCAGTGGGATAAGAATTATTATTACCATTTGACAATTAAGAAAATCAAGACCTTGGAATGTTTTAAATTTGCACAAAATCCCATTTCTGGTAAGTAGCACAGCTAGGATTGAACCCTGGGTCTCTCTGTTTCCAAAGTCTATAGCTATATGCTATACCCTTGCTATTTGAAGTGTATTCCTTAGGCCACCACCAATGACACCATCTAAGAGCTTGTTAGAAATACAGAATCTCAAGCCCAGCCTCAGATCTACTGTTTTAGAATCTACATTTTCAAAAAGGTTCCTGGGTGCTTTGTGCATATGTTGAAGTTTAAGAACCACAATGCTACACCACATGGCCTTCCTTCCCACAAGCTCATGCAACCACTGATTCCTTGGTATTAGTTCAAAACCAACTGAAGTGTATATCCCAAAAAACATTTATTTCCTCTTCTATTGCTATTTCTATCAGACTTGGGGAAGCTTGTCCATTTGTCACAGAGCTCGAATTACCTGGTCTAGGAAGTCTACTTAACTTGAAGCAAAACTTAGAGTTGGGTTTCAGCAAGGGGCATGTTGAATCTGAAATCTCTCAGACAATGAGGCAAAATTCAGTAGTGTCTTTACAAATCTGCCTCAAGTCATCTTCACTCATGCTTGGAGCTGCCCCAAATCCTCATGTGTGTGATTCCAGGCCTTTTCACTTGTGACACAATGATTTAGTATATTCCTAATATTCCAGATCTCACTAATGATAACTGTCAACAAGTGGTAAAGCAGTATAATAATTTAATACTGGTGGCTGTATCAGCCTTCATACAGACTATTATAAAATACCTTTTATGTGCAGACACTGCTAGACACTGGGGCTACAAAACCTGTCAAGACACAGCCTTTGCTGTCAAGAAGTTCACAATGGTTTTAGAGCTATTGCTTGATAAAAACAAATAAGTAGGCTTATAGGACAGAAAAAAAGGGTACTAAATTATGTACATTGATAATAAGGTCATCTCAGTGAGAATGCACTAATGCATCTAATATGCATCTCATGCAAATGAATTATGATACCATGTTTATATGGCTCTAATCAACAAAGCCTCTGGTGTTTGTAGACTTTCTTTCTATGGGAGCATAGTTAAAATAGTTGTACGTGCTCTACTTTCATACAACAGAACATCTTGTCTTTGTGGGATTCCTCAGCCTAAGTTTCCATCGGAAAACTAATAGAGAGAAACTGGACTTGCCTACCTGTGTTGGATGTGTTGAAAAGATTTATTTAGTGTGCCTCTCCTATTGCAGCATATATACATACATAAAAACACTACTGATATATTTTGGGAAAATTAAAAATTTTGTGCATTAAAAATATTCCAATTTCTCTGGATAAGTGAGGTTTTATATATATTGTTCTATAATTTCTGACACTGGTCTGATCCTCAAGCAAAGCTTCTATGGACCAGTTTCTTGACTGGGGTAAACTGGGAATATCTAAACACTTTACAAAGTTCATTTTGATACTGAAACTCTTGTAAGAAAGGTATATCTTGAGAGGGATAGAAAAAATAAATAGAAGCCTTGTAGCAATTGTAAACACGGTAATGATTTTGTTTTCATCCTCTATACTAAAGATGTCATTAAATACTATTTCTGGGAAATTTGGGGTTCTTTCATAGTATGGCATGAGCTGACAAAATTCTCATATGGAGGGATAAACAATCTCCAAACAGACTCTTCCTATAAAACCAAATCCTTTAAAGCTTTGAAAATAGTCCTTTTGTTTTCTTTAACTTCCAACAAGAGCTTGAGGGATAGAAAAGAAGAGGTTATTTGGCAGAAATTCAAAGGTTGAAATACTTTCAGTTGACTTCATTTTTATTTCTGTTCAAAGTTTGACCATGTTCTCTTAAAACTGCACTGACCTTTGTGGGAGGGCCAGTGGTTGTAAAAAAAAAAAGAACACAAAAACTTAAAAATAATGATAAAGGCTAATTTCAAAATTATCTCTATAATATATAGCTCTGAATAACATATACAGATAAAATGTTTTACCTGCATTTTAGTGCCATGGTTACATGAAACTAGAGATGACACAACCGAAAGAAAACACATTTGCTATTTCAGAAAGCATCCCAGTATACTACACATAGGAGCAAGAGCATATAGTCCTGGGACCGTTACCTGCCCTGCTCACTGTCTCTGAAACAGTGACGTAGGTTAAGTAAGTGACCAAAATCCAAAGGTTCTTATCTGTTGAACAGAATGTTAACAACTCATTTGGTGTGACTGTCATACAAGGATTCATTAATTAGTGTTTGCAAAGCACATCAAGGATGAAAAGCTCTAAACATTAATGATAACCAATTTCTCATTCTCCAGCAATGGCTGCAGTGATTTCTGCATGTAGAGAAATGCTAGAAATAAGTTTTCATATTGCACCAACACATCACTTGAAAGGTGACTCTTCAGTGGATTAAACAGAGTACTAAATTCAGATCTGGGAGAAAAGGGAATTTACAGTGGTATTAATTATTATACATGGGACATTTTAATGATTTACAAATGAAAGAGAAAACACATTACTGACATACATCCCTGGGCAAGTGAAGTTTCTTTTGTCAAATAATTTAAGAAACAAATTTTATGCTATTGACCCTAAAGACTTTAGATAATTACATTTGGTTTCAACACATTAGATCACCAATATTGGCTTAATTTTTAAAAATTTGTCCACAGAGGAAATATTGGCACTAGCTAGTTGTTAACAGACTATTTTTTCCCTTGCAAAATCAGTAGTATTGGCTTTATTTTGTTTGACATAAATGTTCAGTTCAAGGGCAACAATTATAGATACTGGGTTCTATTTTTTTTTTCATTCAAATACATTTTTAGCTTAAAAGTAGTGGTCTTACCTCCCAGGATGCCATAAGTTCTTTCAAGTGCTCTTAAGTTCTTTCAAGTATTTTTTCAGAATTAAATCATACATCTCTACTCAGGAGATCTACAGAAAGGGGTACAACACTGACTGTCATGATTTTATAATTCACCTAGCTTTATTTATTTTGTAACTCAAAGAGGATGTTTTTCTTTTCAACTAGACAAGTGTGTCAAGGTATAATTGGTTTTAGAAAAGAATGTTCCTGCTTCTGTAGAACTATTTTTTAATTATGTGGGGAATTCTATTTTGGAATTGATATACATACATCAGATACATATGAATAGGAACCAATGCATTTAGTAAGAAAACTATAAAAGTCCAAATTAACATTCATCACTTTGAGCATCCATCTTGCTGGAGCACCAGCAGACCCCTACTGGAGAAAGGATGGAGCTCAGGATGGCCAGAGGTATCATTGTAACATCCCCTAGTGTTCCACAGAGATAATGAAGGAAAGATGACAAATAGCCTTTCAAAACTACCAGGAAAATAAAAGGATCCAATTTTTAAAGAAACATAAGTCCTGGGGGGTTCAGACCAGACATCAGCATGTACAACTCACCGGGACTTATCGCGCTAAACTTCAGCTGATAGTGACTTTAGTTTTAACTCATCATATTAATATCCAGTTTGGTATTAAAAACCAACAGATAAACCTGTTAATGTGATAGAGATTCACAGAATTCACCAGCTTGCTACAGAAGAAAAAGAAAAGAAATTGGAGCAAAGGAAGATTATGTCAGAAATTCACTTACCAGTCTATAGCTTAGAAAACACCAAAGTAAAATTATATATATATGTATATATATATAAAATATACTTATATATATCTCATCACATCGAGTGACAAAATGGTAGCTGTCATAATGTGTCAGTTAACATGTCCAGTACAAGCTGATTGTTGAGTGTCCCCTGGGAAAAGAAGACAGAAACATGACAAAGAACAAAGAATGTGGATCAATAATGCTTGGGGAAATAAGACAGAGAAGGTTATTTACTTGCATTGATCCGCTGCTGCCATCGCGTAAACTTGGCCTGTTTTTCTTTTGTTAACCTTTAAGCCTGAGCATACTCAGAGGCAACCAGGGAGCCAACTAACAGGTGTAGATTAAGGATCGAAGGAGGTCACCGTACCTCTGTCACCACCAGGCACCCATGTAACAACATCCCTGAAGAAATTTAAACATCAATAGCCATAATAAGGGCAAATTTATCAAACCCAGCCGGCTCTAGCTGGGAGCCTGCCTGCGTCCAGTTGGTTCGCCCTTGCTAAAGCTCAATTGATTTGGACATTCTTTTACTAGAGTTGATTATCAGTTGTGACATAGCAAATTTGTTACCTTCCAAGTGCTGAGCGTATGGTGGCTGGTGGAGTCTCTGAAGTGAAAACACCTGGAGTTGTTACCCTTCACTAGTGAAAAGAGAGAAGCAGGGGGGCAGTCTTGCTCTTAGATGAGCCAGGGGATCTGCCCTTCCTTCGGATGCAGTCTAGGCTGTTCTTAGAGAAGGAGAGGTCCTTGGCAGAGTTGAGAAGACTTGTTGACAAGAGAGGGTGAGTGTCCAACTGAAAGCTGGATCACTAAGCTCTTACTCATGCTCTTCCCTCCACCTGGAAAACCCTTAACCATCCATCCTCATTTACCAAAACCAGACTTACTGCCAAGGTATAGTTTAGAAGCCCTGTCTTTTGAAATCCACAATGTAAAAGCCATTCCTCTCTGCGTCACTACCCTGGTGAATTATACTTATTTGTCTAATTTCTCTTCTCTTCCTTATTAGATAGCAAACTCCTTAAAGTCAGAAGCTTGGTTCATATATCTTTAGATCTCTCAGATCACCTACCGCAGTACTGCAGTTTAATAAAACTTGCTGGCAAGTGAGGAAAGAAATGAATGAAGAAATGCAGTAATTCAAATGTAGATAATTCCAAATTTAGTGATTAAATAATTAACATCAGGACCTTTCAGAGGTCCTGATGTTAAGTGCACTAAAACTGTGCACTTAACCAGTCCATGTTCTGTAGCTAGATATTTTTTTTTCCTGAGGCTATTTTCCCATATCCCATACCTCTCTTTCTTCCTCTCCCCAGCCTGCGCCTATGGTCTCTTCTGGGTGCAAAGGGCTCCCCAGACTGCCCCTGGTAGTCAAAATTAGCTATCAGTTATTTATTTTTCAGTGTAACTTCAGTATTATGTCTCTCAAGGATATGTATATTTCTTAATATTTCACTAAGAATTTCTGTTCTATATTCATGAAGGATATTGGTTTGTATTTTTATTTTTTATTTTTTGTACTGCTTTGGTTCTGGGAGCAGGGTAATGTTGAGTTCATTCAGCTACCAGTCTTTGTAAATACAGCTTTCAGTAGTAAAATAACTGATCATCCTGTTCAAAGCCTATCTGTAGTTTATTTAGATTTACAGAGAAATTTTACTTATAATATTCTGTGTCTTAGTCTGTTTTGGCTGCTATAACAAAATTGCCATAGACTGTGTGTCTTAAAAACAATAGAAATTTATTTCTCACAGTTCTGAAGGTTGGGAAATCCAAGATCAAGGAACCAGCAGATTCAATATTTGGTGAGAAGTTCTTAGTTCATAGACTGCTGTCTTTTGCTATATACTTACGTGGCGAAAAAGAGCTCTGTGATCTCTTTTGTAAGGGCACTAATTCTATTCATGAGGGTTTCACCCTCATGACCTAATCACCTCCCAAAGGCTCCACCTGTGAATACCATCACATTGGAGGTTAGGATTTCAAAATATGAAATTTAAGGGGACTCAAACTTTCAGTCTAGAGCACTCTGCTAGTAGTCACAGAAGCCATGGGGTATATGCAGGGCAGGTATTATTACCTCCACTCCACTCAGGGAAACTGAGGCTCACAGTGGTTAATGATTAGCCCAAGGTCACCCAGCTAGGAATTGGTTGGCTGGGGCTGGAACATATCCTCTGACTCCAAACCCTGTGCTCTTGGATATCCTCCATTTTTAATCCATATCCTCTTACTGCTATTTCAGGCAAAATAGAAATTATACAAGAAAAAGTAAAACGTATCCTGCAAAAGACTGTAGATGGAAGAAGCTGGGGAACACACACACGTTAAAGAAAGTACAATTGCTCGCTGTTCCAGAACAGCGCTTCTCACCTGCTTTCCCCACAAGACCCATAAGGCAGACAGGACCCAGTTCAGGAAACCCACTCAGACCCTTCCATCCTACAGTATCCATAAAGGATAAGTAATTTAGCAATGTGTAGCCATCCCAGCTTTACAACCTATTGTCAACTGTTTCTTACCAAGGGCTGTGGGGGATTCTGGGGCCCATCCCTATGAAGTGACAGTGATCTGTGGCGGGATGATCTGCACAGCCACAGAGCACAGGACTTGCAGGCACAAGGGCAGCTCGCAGCCCCTTCCTTTGCAGAGAGGGTCTGCAACAACCAGTCCTCATTAAGACCCACAGTAGCCTCACTCCGTGGTGTCTGGAATGCAGCTGTCTCCCCAGCACTGTGTCTTTTCCTGGAGCACATTGCTTTTTTCAGTCCACACTTTCCACATCAGGAAAACAAAATAAATTAAGAACCCCAAACACCTTTCTAATGAGCACTAATTGGTGCCTCTGCTGATGAGATCTACAGAAAAGCCAAACCCGGAAGGGGCCTTCTTGAACAGACTCCTTTTTCCTGCTGCCTCTGGTCCCCAAGGCAGCAGTAAGTTCTGGTACCTGGGGACAGCTTGCCTTCCAGTTCCCTGTGCATGCTACCTCCTGCAGACAAAGCCTGCAGTGTTGTGTGCTGTCATAACAGGGTTTCCAGAAGTGATCCCTCAAATAAAAAATGGCAAAGAGCACAAGGGAACTCTTCCTTATTAATTTGGTTGGGTTTGATGACAAAATGAAGGCAGCCATACTCTATACAGTATAAAAATGCCATTCTGCAAGATCTGGAGAGGAAAAGAGCGAGGAATGCATTTCCAGGGAGATTGAATGAACCCCACAACCATACCCTGGAAGGGAGTCGTCAGTGTGACCATTTGTTTATTCCTGCATTGATCACAGACGACTTTATAGCATTTAAGGGGTCAGGCCTGAGCTGGGTGCTCAAGATAAAACAGTGCTCCTGGCTGACACAGTCCCACCCTAAATGAACTGCCCACGAGAGCAAATGGACATTAAACACAATCACTCACCCCACAGGATTTTCTCAATTTACTCTAAATTATAAGCAGAAAAACAGAGGATGTTATTAATATAATAATAAGAGAATGACTTAAATTGAAGATTCAAGATGTTTTCTCCTTAGACATGAAGAGGAAATAGGAGGTAGCCAGGCTGAGAATGGGACAGGAAGAAATGAGAATATTTAAAGTCCTTGAAGTCAGAGTTCAGCAAATCTGAAAAGCTAAGGAAAAGTCATTGTGGCTGGAGTGTCCAGAGTGGGACAAAGGCCGGTGAGATTGATGGTCTTCAGCAGGTGGAGAACAGGGTTTTTTCCCACATACACCAAGAAACCACTGACATATTTGATGTAGTGTGGTGACATCGGACTGACATTTAAAAAATCATCCTGGCCACCCTTTGGAAGTTGGAGGTTGGCAAAAGACAGAAAAGGGGATCAGAATAGGAGGCTATGGAAATAATCAAGGAAGGAGATGAGGAAAATTAAATGTGCAAGATGTATATACACAACACACACACATATTCATACCTCCACTATGTGGATACAGGTTAAAAGATAACTTAATATCTTTAAAGAGGGAACAGACAATATCACATATCTTGAGTAAGAAAAGGATATATACATTTCAAGATTTTAAATTATATATAACTGTATAATATATTGATATATATAACTATATATCAATATTATATGTATAAAGATCTTGAAAAGGAAAATATGATGGTCAAAATAAAGAAATTAAAGCTAATCAATGAGAAGTTTAATATATGGAACAAAAGACTGGATGTCACTGAAGAACAATTTTTGATGGGTAGAGAAGCAAAGGAATTCTTCCAGAACAGAACTCAAAGGATGCGAGAGAAATGAAAAATAAATGAAGCAACATGGGAGATTCTGATGACACTCTTCTTTCCTCCCCTTCTGGGAGGAATCAGTCTAACCCTCCTGGGTTATATTATTTAAGTATGCAGCAAGCTCGTGTAGTTGCTCTCATCCCAAGCCAGCACATTTTGGCCAACAAGAGAATGAGCTTCTTATTTTGTCATTTCATAGTACCATCCTGGCAGAGTTGTTAATAGATAGGAGCATGACACAAGAATGTGGAACCAAAGGATTAATTATCTACATTGGATTTGACTAAAGTCAAGAGGAGAAACTATTGCAGGAGGTACAGGTACACACCTAGAAATTCTCCTCTCAGGTTCGATTTAACTCTTTCATGCCTGACTCAAATTCTTTCCTCATGACTTTTATTTTTTGCCTGTGGAACAAACCTATTCCAAACTACTTCCAAAAATGTTTCCCTAAGTGCAGCCAGAGAGACATCAAATGGCTCCACCTTAATTATTACTTTCTGTACATAAGCTATTTTCTAATTATACTATCATTAATATGTGGTGTGATTTCCAAAAAGTCAATGATGGGTTAGGTACAGACAATTCAGGCTTTATTGAAACCTTAACCTCATTTGATCAAACCCTATTGTTTGTAAGTGGTAGAGCCAGGGTTCAAATCCAGGTAGTCTGTCTCCCAAATTCTCTTTCTTAAACACTGAGCTATACCATGGGCTGGAGCAGGGTTTCTCAACCTTAACACTATTGATATTTGGGATCAGATAATTGTTGTAGAGGGTCTTACTGAGCTTATAGGATGTTAGCAGAGTTACTGCCCTCTACCCACTAGGTTCCCATAGCAGCCCTCTCCAGATCTTTTGCTAAATATGTCCAGGGTGGGGGGTGGCAACATTGCCCCTGGTGAGAACAACTAGGCTGGGTTCCCAGGAGGAACCTTAAAGCAAGCATTATACTTTGGTGGAATATGAAAAAATCCCTGTTTACAGCTATGCATTCTGACTTCTATGAGTCACCATTGTTCTATGAGCTCTAGCTAATGCAATAAAAGAAGAAAAATACATGTAATACATATAAGCCTACTACTATTTGTATCTGTAAATTTGTTGACAAAGAAAAAGTCCCTTTCTGATGTTTCTGTTTTGTCTTGATAACGTTTTAAGATAAGCCATCTACTGAAATAATGGAGGAGGGTAAGACAAGAATGAGAGGTTTGAAGAGAGAGAAGAATATGAGATGGGAGAATAGACCCCAAACAAGACAAAATGGTAGGGTGATGGGTCATATTAGCCCTGCTTGAGGTTGCAGATCCTGAAGACCTCATATTTTTATTTCCTAAAACTCTCAGCAGAGATTTCTGCCAGCTTCTTATCAATGGCCTCACCAATATCCTCCAAATGGCTCCTAATCCATCTCCCATGCATGAACTTTTATCCCAGTTACCTAAAAATTACTAGCTGCTATCTTTCCCCAGATTGCAATACAAATTAATTCATAAATATTATAACACTTTATAAAACCCAATGTTGTTAAGAATACATAAATTAATAAAGTATTGTATTTTGGAAAAGTTAGCAAAATATATCAAAGGGCAAAATGTTCCTACCATTGACTCAATAATCCAGTTTCTAGGAATTTCCCTCTAGTAATAATTGAATAAGCATAAAAAGACATTCCCAGCAGCATTGCTATAATATTAGAAATTTGGAAACAACCTAAATGTCCTCCCTAGGGGACTGTTTAAGTAAATATTTGTGCACATATGCAATAGTCTCTGATGCCACATTTAAAAAATAATATTCATGATAAATTACTGAATGAAAAATATAGGTGATGAGCAAGTGTGCGTAGCATGAGTTCATTCATAAAATATAATATACATGAATAGAGAGATTTCTGTAAGACTGTTTTCCAAAACTTTAGCTATGATCTCTAGGTAGTGGTATTTGAATAATATTTATGTTCTTCATATTTTGGGGATCATTTTACTTTCCTACCTTGAGTATATGTGTGTGTGTGTGTGTGTGTGTGTGTGTGTGTGTGTGTGTGTGAAACAACAAAGTAGTTCCCAAAAGAGTGAAAATGACCACATGACTGGCATTGACAGTCAGTGCTGAAGGTACACTGCTTTGATAAACTGGGTAGCAAAACTTTGATGTCAGGCCCCACATCTCTGAGATGGCTAAGTCCATTTCATACAGGAGAGGGCTGACTATGGGGTTCTTGCCTGAAAGCTGAATCGATGCTCTCTGCAGGTATATTTAACCAGAAATACTACCATTCTGTTGAAAAATACTATGGCTACATTAGCAAAACAAATAATAATATTCAGCTCTGCAGCCAAATTCAGGACTTGCCTGTGTATGTTTTTCCAGAGTATGGCCTCAGTGTGGTTGGGAACGGACAGGGCTGCCTCACCCAGAGGCCTGGTACATTCTGACCTGCTCACTAGCCTTGGCCAGTTGGCTGCTTGGCACCTTTCCCAGCAGTCATTGCTCTCCAAGCACAACATCTATCACTGCTGCAGTCAGAAAGATGGCACTTACCTGATGGGTGGGCAGAAGCATCTTCTCTTACCATATGCTGGAAATTGTCAGGGGCTGTTCATGCCAAGACTGGCTACTTTGAGTGCCAGGAAACAGGCCTTTCCCAAAGCTTGCCAAAAAAATACAAATAAAAATTTTAAAAGAACCAATTTTCACATATCACATTTTGTGTTGAGGAGTTGTGTAAACAAGCTATGCAGAACAGCGAATTATGGACATTTTTCTGGCGTAGACACGCTGAACACAAAAAAGAAGAGCAGTTCTCATTTGTGAAATGAAAAGGGATTAAAAAAATCCCTGACCTACATAAATATTAGGTTAGACCTAGCCCCATGAAGAGTTGGAAGGAGGGCTCACCTATCCAGTGTAACTTAATGAACACTGAAAGGCCCATCTGCGGTGAAAGCGGAATTCTCATCATTGGAGCCCTTTCTGGGGAGTTAAGGCATTATCTGATCTGATGAAATGTCCTGTGGACTCCCTATCTGTTCCTTTGGGGCACAGAACAACATTGAGCCATTGTCTCCAATTATCATATTTGTGTAGGTTAGCTGATTAGATGTAGCAGATAGGTATGTTTTGATGAAATCACACACAATTGGGAAATATTTGGGGCCCTGGGTGTCACTGGAGAAAGAAAGCCACAGTTTGCTGCTGAGCAGAGACTTGTGTGTATTTAAGGAGGAAGACAGGGATACAGGCCTGCAATTCTGAGGGGACATCTCCAAAGAGGGACGCGGGAGGTAGGAAGGAGTCAGTGTCCTGTGAAAAATGACACAGGAGCATAACCTGGGATACAGTCTGGGAGCTCAGGCTGGCAGGAACCCCTGAGCTATGCTTGGGGCCATTGTCAGAGAAGAGAAGAAGAGCCCAGCTGGGAGGTGCTGGAGAGTGACTGGAAGAGATGGGATGAGCCTTAAATGAAAGGGACAAAGATAGGGAAATGCAAGAGGCTGGTGCCTGAGCAGAAGGTCACTGGCCTCAGAGATCAGAGGAAGATGCCAAGGATGGACTGGACGCTCAAGGAACCATGAGGGTACAAGTCAGGGAGCGCCTTCTGGTGCTCTTAAGCAGGTGCTCCCAGGACAGGCAGAGCCGCTTTCACATGCCTGTCAGCTCCGCAGGCTGCAGTGCAACAGCCAAGTCCCATCTCCACTTAGAGCAGCCTCATCGGATCTTCTACAGCAGCCTGAGCTTTCTGCTCTGGAGCTTTCTGTTTGCTTTGTGTTTCCACCTGACCTTGTTCACCCTTGCCAGCTTTTCATAGGAGAGTGTGTAACTGTGTGGGAGGGTGTATTTGTGTATGTGTATCTTGAAATACAGTGCTAATTTCAAGTTTATGCTCTCAAGCCATCCTTTGATTCACTCATCCATGTCTGCTCTGGTTATTTAGCCATCGTCATAGGAAGGCCAACCCAGAACTAGAGTCAAAGGCAACAAACTCTACACCCTTTAGCCCTAACCTTTCGTGGCAAATGAGACCCACATTCCAAAGCTTTCTCTCTTATTCTGCAAAGTTTAGAGTTTAATAATTCTATTACCCTATTTTGAAATACGTTTTCAGTTCAGAAGCATTTAAGGGGAGAAAAATCAACTGAAAAGCCATATGCTTAGTAGCCCTGGGTCAGACTTCTTGAGTTCCTATCCTGGCAACTTGCTTACTGGGTGTCTCTGTGTCCTTCAGTTTCCTCATTCATACAACATAGGAAATAAATAAAATGCAGCTCATAAGTCAAGTGCTTGGAAGCATCTATAATTTGAGTACACATTTTTTTGGTCTAATTATGTAACAAAAGGTATTTAAACAGAGTTTAAAGACAAAGACTGATTAACAAAACATTAGTATCCAGGTCACATCATTAGTTCCTAAAATCAATAAGAAGAGAAAATGAGTAAAGGATATAAACAGACAATTCTCCATAGAAAATGTATATATAGTAAAAAAAAAATCTATGGAATAGCACTAAACATTAAAAAAAAAGAAACCTAATGAAAACATTTGTTTCCTATGACATTGGTAAAAAGTTTGATAATACCAAGGTTGTCCTGTGGACTGGGAAACAGGCTGTCCTCAACAGCGTTGGTAGGAATAAAAGTCATTTTGATTTTTCATCCACTCTCACTTTCCGAGAGGACCCCATGCCCTGGGGCTGTTTCTCCTTCGGAGCTGGACCAAATTCTGCCTATGGAATGTGTATCTCTCTCAATAAACATGCTTTCACTTTAAAAATATTTTTTAAGTCATTTTGACTTTTTAAAGGGCCATTTAACAATGTCTTTCAAATTTTAAGATATGCAGATTCACATGCCCAGAATTATGAATGCTAGGGATCAGAAATACTTGTGCAAATCCACAAAAAAATAATGCTTGTATTTACTGCAGAATTGTTGACAATAGCAAAAGAAATGGAAAATAGTCTAAGTGTTTATTGATAGAGAAATATGTAATAAATTATAGTACAGTGTCATAATAAACAGCCACTGAAAAAGTTGGGATCTATATGTATTAACAGAAAATGCAAGTTGAAATGAGGCTTTATTATTATGTTATTTTCAGACTTTGCATGTCTATTTGTGTTTACTGGAAGTGGCAGTGGAATATGTCTAAATGTGTTTTCATCAGAGTATGTAAGGGTCAGAGATGCAGATGTGTCCAAGCTGAAATCCTCAGGAACTTTGTCATCCATACACTATGGGCAACTAAGCTATTTGTGAAAAAGACACCAGGGAGTGGTGAAAAAACATGGGATTTTAGCATCCTGCAGATCAGTGTTCAAAATCCAGTTTTGTACCTCCTTGACTATGTGAGATTTGGACAATTTTGTGGACCTCCATCCTCCTCTCTAATTCCTAAATTGTGGACTTGTCATAAGATTTACATAAAATAATGTTTATAAATCATCTATCATACAATGTATTCTCAATATATGCCATTGTCATTTTTCACGTATAGAAATGCACATTTACCCTAATAAAATTTCAGAGAGCAAGAAAAAAGAAGATTTTTTTTTTTTGCTTTTGGCCAAAATAACTACTTGTTACCAAACTTGAGTTCAGCTACTCGCCACTTTAAAGCCAATAATTTGAGAGGCAAGTGTCAGTAGAAAGAAAAGTCATTTTAATCAGAAAAGCCAGAAATCTGGGGAGAAGGTGGACTCATGTCCTGAGACCAACTCCAAAGATTCTGCTCAGTCATAACAGTTTTTAAAGGAAAAGGGTGGGGGGCGGTGAACAGAATCTCCGTGAATCATCGAGATTCTGCATCATTTTCCATTGCATGTGGGCTGGTTGACTCTCTCTTCATATGTTATCTTGCCTGTGTGATCTGCCTGCAGGATTGCTAAGGGGGTTTTTTGGGTGTAAAGAGCTAGTCATTCTTTAACTACTTAATTCTTCATTCTTCTTTTAATCTAGGAAAAGAATCAACAGGTTAGGCAAGGCATGGTGTGCATTCAGGAGAGTATAAGTCAGGAGTTAGTTTAAATTGCCTAGTGATCTCATTCCTATAATTAGGTTTTATCAAAATTGATGGGGAACTGAAATGGGCAAACAGGAAAGGGGCAAAAGAGCTTTCAAACTCATTGTAGGTAATGTCAGCATATAATATGCTAATAAGAGCTCTAATTGCCAATTTTCTTGATTAATAATTTGGGGAAATGAGTGAATATTACTTAGAAATGGTTGATGAAACAAACTTTTCAAAACTTTTGAGTTTGGGGGAAACAATCAACTAGATCTGTGATGATGAAAGCAGCTCTTTTGCCCCTTTCCTGTTTGCCCATTTCTGTTCCCCTCTAACCTTGAAAAATCCTAATCAACCTGTGGATTTGTTCCCTAGATAAAAAGAAGTAAGGATGAAGAATTAAGTAGTTAAAGAATGACTAGTTCTCTACCCCCAAAAGTCCTCTTAGCAATCCTGCAGGCAGATCACACAGGCAAGATAATATCTGAAGAGACAGTCAGCCAGCCTGCACACAATGGAGAATGATGCAGAACCCAGCCCCCTGCCTTGATGATTCATTGAGGTTCTTCCCCCATTTTTCCCTTTAAAAACTGTCATGGCTAACAAGGATCTTTGGAGTTGGTCTCTGGACATGAGTTCACCTTCTCCTCAGATTGCTGGCTTTTCTGATTAAAGCACCTTTCCTTTCTATTGACACTTGCCTCTCGAATTATTGGCTTTTGAGTGGCAAGCCGCTGAATGTGGGCTTGGTAACAATGAGAGTCACTGAAACTTCACTCAACAGGATGCATCATGGGCCCTATCTTCGTCTTTGGAGGAGGACTCCTTGTCAACGATTTGCACAGGAGGGGAGAAAGCACTTCCCAACTCCAGGGAAACTCACCTTTTTGAGTTTTGAATCTGGCAACAAACTGACAAATACATTGTGTTTCCTATTTAGGAAGGTGGTAAAATGTTAGAAATCCAGGCTAAAGGATCACTTAGATGTTCTCTTGAGGCAGAAACTTTTAAGAATGAGAAATGTCTATTTTGTATTATTCAGCAGGGTTTTATTTTTCCACAAGGAAAATTCTTCCCACTTACCCCATCATCCTCCCTTGATCCTCCTAACATGTTTCATTCTCTATATTCTTATTTACTCATACATACATACCACAAAATGCTCTTTGACTTATAAATAAATGGACGATTCTGTAAAAGTGCAGCTCTTTTGGTAAAATGAGTTTGAGGTCAGTTTTCGGGGTCCTTGGGTTTTTATATGCCATCTAGCCACATTTCCTGTCTCTGCTTTGCTTGCTTAACTTACTAGAAACTTGGGCACGATTTTGCTGGTGTTGGCAGTTTTAAGGTATGGATTCGTGGAGGCTATTTACAAGATGCCAAGGGATGTCAAATCCGGAACACGTGTTTTTTATCCCACGGTCCTTCTTTGACAGCAGAAATACTCTGCAGATTATCAGATCCATTTGCTGATATTTAACATCTTTTTATTTTTTTATCCAATATGGTTTTGGCTGAGATGAATTTTAATGTTTCTTCATGCTGAAACTGACAAAAAAATCCTTTAAACATTTAAAGAGAGGAAAATGGGAGCTTTACATTTCAATGCAAAGAGAGCCATTTCATTTACTTAAAAACTTCACAATTACTTTCCTGCCAAAGAAATTCAGCTTTTTAATTTTTTTAAAAAAGGAGCACTTCATAGACATTCTACACGCTAAGCAGATCTAATGAAGACATGGTTATGGCCATTCTGAAATTGTCAATACTCGATTTGCTCAAGTTATCACGACGGTGCTGTGGGCTGATTCAGGATTCTCTTGTTCCATAAAATGTTAATATCTTTTCCTAACTAAAACAGTTATTAAACTAGCTATCATTTTTGGTGAATATGCAGCAGCAGCAAATGTGAGTGAAGGTTAGACAAGGGAGGTGCCTGTTTTTTTCAGAGTCCCTCATGTTTTTGAGTTTTTGTTTTCTCTCTTTATGTGACCTATTTGCTTTGAGATGCCTTATCATGTCATTCATATTCTTTCTTCCGAGTCTGTTCCAATTTCCCAAAGCTCTCTAAACCTACCACCAAGAGTCCTTTTCCACCAGTCAACGAGAACCATAGCCCAGGCCTTCCCAACTGGAAAGACAGTCAAATTGTGCAGCCATTACAGTGATAAGACCACGAAGGGCTCCGAGCTCCACGTGACTGTTGTAGGTAGCTCAGGTCCCTGGTTCTGGGTGGCTGACACATCCTTCTTCCTGCTCTTATACCCTCTCTTGTCTCTGACTTCTAGTCTTTGCAGCCACTGCTTTTGTTTGTCATTGCCACTGAGGATTACTGCCTTGGCATCACCAATTCCATCTGGAAGGTGGACAAGAATATTTGAATGAATGAATGAATGAATGAGGTACTGCCAATACCCTGCCAATGCCACGATTAATTGTATGTCCACCAAAGTAATCGAGGCAGCCTCCCAACTAGGCTGTCCCAAACATAAGACTGTCAAACAGTGGTGTTGCTCGTTCCCTGAATGTCCTAAATGTGACAGTGCTTTAAAGTTAGGCTCACTCTCTCTGGGTTGCTTATTGAGCCCTCTGACAGTTAGCTGCTGACAGCCACTAGCTAGACTGGCGTTGCCCAATGAACACAAACAATCTCACAGAATAGCAACAATCAGACACATCACTCCTTGACCATGATAAAACAAGACAAACACAAGACTGCTCTGTAATCATGTCTCGGCAAAGACAAAAAAAGACCTCTGCACCACCACAAAAATGACCAAACACCTCCTCTCTACTGCCTCTTTAGCAATAACAACACCTCCCTTTATGGTCCTCCTAGATAAAAATTAGTACACCCAATTGCTAAATTACCCCCTCTTCCTGACAACACCCAATACAGAACTTATTCCAGCTTTTCTAAATCTTCCTCAAAATCCCCTAACACAAGCCCACCTCCTATCACAAGTCTTTCCCAACTTTATTTTCCTAGGAAACCCCATGGTTTTCTCCAGTGCATTCTTTTTAGCTGCGACAAGTTAATAAAGTAATGTCATGTGTTTCTGGTGGCCTATGGGCCCTGGGTTTCAGCATCACTTTAGGGGAAACTGGACCAGAAGCTGGGTGACAAGATAATGCTCTCAAGATCCACTCAGAAGTTTCCCTCCTACCATCAGGCAGGATTCCATTATGAAGCCCAGATACCTTCAGGGCGAGTGCACAGGCACACAGAGGTCTTCCTCTGGGCTTGGGGTATTGAATGTCACATCCTGGCTTGAAGCCTCAGTGCCAAGGGCCAGTTCCCCATTTTAATCTGTCTCTTCACTGTTCTTCTTAAGAAACCCATGGAAGACTAATGAAGAGACTAACATATCCTAGTGGGTTAGAATTCCCAGGTAAAATGAAGACAGGATAAGGATGCCTATGCCTCTGTGCATGTGTCTGTGTGTGCTTTTCATGTGGAAAGAGATATACTAATAGAGTAATATTTGCTTCATAGATGTACCAATGAACTTGCAAGTTTTGAAGGATGAGAAATAGGGACGATGACATGCCTATGATTTCTGATACACAATGGTGATATTCAAGTAAAAACTTTCCCATTTGATTTTAATGGATCCAATATTTAGAATTAAGATGTCCTTTGACAACAATTTTAGCAACATTAGATTTTAAAAGTTTTTCATTCCATAGTAATATAAAAACACTTCCCTATTAATAGTTTTCACATAAGCACACCATGATTTTCTACAATATCTGACTCCCCCATGGAAGTAAGCTTCTTGAGAGTGAAGTATTTGTGTGCCCCAGCATCTAGTACAGCTTCAGGGATATAGTAGGTGCTAAATAAATGCAATGTATTAAAAATCAGCAAAAACAAACGTGAAATAGTCTTGACTATTAAGACTAAAACCTTTTAGGTCTGGTCTTATACAAAGACACATTGGTTCTTACAAAAATACCTAGTGATATCTTCTGCTCAAATAGCTTTGTGATGAGATGAGTTTTAAAAGATTAACCAATGATACTTTTCCCCTGTGTTTTCTTTTATCTGTGGCGCTTCCCATTCAGTAGGCCAGACATTTATTGCTCAGGATATGCATGAGACAAGGATTTTAGTGATAACAGTAGAGACCTTTCACATTTTCCCCCCAGATTTCTAAACATTCCACACCCAGTAAATGCTACCAAGAATTCTTGATGATATTTTTAATATTTCAAAGCAAGAGAAGCTGTCTCATGCTCTAAGCTCCCTTGCATGTGTTGGCACCCTGGCTCTCTCTGTCCATCAGAGTTAGGGAATTAACTGGAACATTTGAGAAGACCTCTGTTTCTACCCTCTCCAGGTCACACAGCCATTCCCGGCAGCATCACATCTCTAAGCACATTGCAAGCAATAATACATGAACAAAAGTCTATTTCAACAATAAAAGATGATCCTGGGGTCTAAGAAGACCCTGGGGTCTCCACAACTCTTATTGCCAGCACCTTGATAAAGTTTTTAAAGAGAAAGTGGAAATTAGTCCATCAGTGCCACTTCTTCTGTAGTCATGGCCCCCCTATTCTCTCCATAATCTCACCTCATTGTCTTCCTCCTACTCCAAGTGCAAGGTCATGATTGAGAAAGATACTGCTTTTCCAGATCATGTTAAGTATAAAGCACATGCATGAAAGCCTGTAAAACTGCACAAGACATAAAAGAATAGATGAGTGTGACAAAAAGTATTCTCCTCTACTTTTCAAACTCTAAGTGACATTCAAATGTTAAATATCTTAATTTTAAATATAATTAATTAACTTGTCAGTGTCCAAAGAATATGAGACAATTTAGAGTAAAACATATATTCAATAAAATGATATAAGTAAAAATGAGACAGTAAATAAAGAGAAAGAAGTGTTCCCACCCTATGGATTAATATTTTTGCCATAAATAAATATCAATAAATATCAAGTAAGAGTCTGAGGGAAAAATGTGTGACACAGTAATTTACATAGCTCTCACCATGAGCATGAAGAAAAGCACACTGGAATCCTTAGGGAAACAAAGATTTTCCTGGCAAGAAATTCTCAAAGAAATTTCTCACTTCAGACCTGCTATAAATAAAGAGGAACATTTTTGCTCCTCTCCTGGAAATCATCCCATCACAAAATCTGGGCCTTTTAATCAAATGTTATCTTCTCAGAGGAGGAATAGAAAACCTAAAGAAGAATTATAAATTTAAATAAAGTGATCTTTTTTGTTAAAAATAATAATAATGTATATTATCATATAATAATTATTATTATTACAAAATTTAATACCATTTTGAAAACTAGGGAAAAAGGTAGGACAAAGTTAATAGAGGTTTGAAAATAATTTAATTAAGGGGAACAATGGAGGTGGCCTAGATTCTAGTTCAAGGGGTTGTACCAAGTTGGTGTTCAATAATTAAGCCTATTGAACTAAATGAGATTATAGGGAAAGTGGCATAAAAGAAGAACCCACTATTAACTAGTTACAAGTTATTTTATATTTAAATCATCTAGGATGCGTCTTTCTAAAACAACATCAAAAATTGTTTCTGAGAAATAGTAGCTAGTAGAGGAGTGAAGGTCTTTCACAGGAGAGTATGGGGCAAATAACTACCATAGGAATTTTTCCAGAGTGTTGTCTGAAGCATTTCCATCTCCACATCAGATTCTCAAGTCTGAATATACAATGTGAAATGATCATATGAACCAATCACTTCAGAGCACTCAAGATTTTGCAGTTCTGCAGAGTGAACTGTTCCAAAGGCAATTTGGAATTTCGTTTTAATTTCCATTCTGAGAGTGAAATATCAAATTGAGTCCACTTCAACCTGGCTCTCACTCAAAGCACTCTAATCACCCAGTTTTCTTCCTGTGATGATCAGTAAACGACATCACCCTCAACAGTGGCTCATGGCCAGAGGGAATAAAAACTAAGGTAAACAAGCACAAAGCGTGAGGCGAGCTGGCAGACCCAGCCAGGAGGATCAAGAGTAACATGGGTGGGCTTCCCTGGTGGCGCAGTGGTTGAGAGTCCGCCTGCTGATGCAGGGGACACGGATTCGTGCCCCGGTCCGGGGATATCCCACATGCTGTGGAGCGACTGGGCCCTTGAGCCATGGCCGCTGAGCCTGCGCGTCCTGCTCCGCAAAAAAACAAAACAAAACAAAACAAAAAAAAAGAGTAACATGGGTGCTGAGGATCTGGTGGGAGAGCTGACCAGGTTCCTAGAATACATTTCATTTGTGTATTCAGGGTGTATTAGTTTCTTAATTTAGGTCTGCATTCTGTATGCCAATATTTTAATGCATATTTTTGCTTTGATACCCGGAAAATATAGATCTTAGTTTTCCTTTTTGTACTTCCTTTAAGAAGTTTAGATATCAGTGTTAGACCTGCTTCAAATAAATTATGACATTTTTCTTCCTTTTCAATGTTCTGAAATAATTTAAAGAGTTACTCTTTGGTCTTTAAAGATATACTAGAAGTCCCCAAGAAGCTATCTGGGTCTAGTGCTTTCTGTGGCACATTTCCTTAATAGCATTTTCTACTCTTTCAATGGAAATTGGTCTTCTTAAGCTTTCTGTTTGCAATGGGGCCAATTTCAGTCAAATGCATTTCCTTAAGAAATTATTCTTTTTCTAGGTTTTCATAGTTATTTGCATAGAATTCTACAAGGTAGTCTCTTATGATTTTTAAGTTTTATTCTGTTCCAGTGGTTATTTGCTTGTTGTTATCCCTTATTTTGTATCTCCCTTTTTTGGTGATACACTTAGTGATTTGTCTATGTTGTTAATTTTTTCTAAAAACCAGAATGTAGATTTATTAACTATGTCTATTGTTATTCTATTATTTATCAATTTCTTCACTTTTATTATTTCCTTTCTTCTGTATATTTTTATTTATATTGTTGTTCTAGTTTGTGAGCTGAGAATTGAATTAATTTATATTCACTTTTTTATTTTTCTAATGAAGGTGTTTAATATTGTGAATTTTCCTCTGATCATTGCTCTAAATATACTCTTGGATTATAGTTTTAAATATTAGTTCTGTTCCCTTGTTTTGTTTTTTTCCTTAGAGACTCCAACAAAATAGAAGTTATTCCTTCTGTGCTTTTCTCCCATTTTTGCTATGTTTTCTCTGACCCTTTTATTTTCATTCTCTTGGTTGTTTCTTTCTTTTTACAATGACCCTTATTAAATTATCATTTGAGTCTATTCTCCCTTGAGCATTTTACAATGTATTATTTATTTGTGAAACAATTTTGTCTTTTTCTTCCATTTCTTCCCCGAATTGAATCAACTTTCTTTTAATTTCATCCTAGTTTTTTGTCCCTTTTTGTTTGACTTTAAAATTTTCTGATGCATGTTGGCTTTCCATACATTTATTGCTTGAGTATATTTAATTCTGTTTGAAATATTAACTTACAGGTTTCTTCTCTTTCATAGTTTTTTGTTTTTATTTTCCTACAGGGACTGCTCCTCATTTAATATATATGAGACTGTGTTTCTTGATTTTCTGTAAAAACTCTGAATGGATTTGACTCCATTTGTTTAATTTTGGAGTATGAGGTGTTCTCCATGATTTCTAGTTTAAAAGAATCCTCATCTATCAATATATCAAAGTCCAGATATTTTGGCCTGTTTCTTCAATACGTTTTTTTGCGAATTTGTTTTGAAGGTGTGTGTGTTGGTGGTGGGGTGGGGGAATGTATGTGTCTCAATTAAAATTCTCTTTTGATATTCAGGACCCTGAATTTTCCCCTTTTCCTCCTTTTGTTCTTCAGTACCCACCGCCAAATAGTGCTTTCCCTCTCTCTCTCTCTCTTTCTCTGCTCTCTCTCATCTTTTTTCTGTCCTACAATGCATGCATTTCAAACACCACCCCTTTAAACCACCCCTTTAGATTATGCCTGCCACGTTAACTTACACATTGAAAACTCTCCCCTACAATCCATCCTTAGATCCGCTTGAATACTCTTCAGACTTAGACTAGACTTGCTTTTTCTGGGGCAGTTTGAGAACAAACTTGTTCCTCCTCATGAGCGTCTGTATTTCTTCACAGATTTTCTTGATACCTTGAAAAATCATGGGGGCTTCTCTAGGCAGCCATATGTTTGGGATGGGGTTGTGGGAGTGTGAGAGATTTTAAGCTGGGATTTGTTGATTTTTTCTTTTATTAATCCCAGTGATTTTTCAGTTAGGCAACATCTTTCTTCAAGGTATGCCGTGTGTGAAATTTCCACATAGAACCTATTTTCTTTCTGTTGTTTTGTCTTGTTTTGTCCTGTAATGAGGAGGCAAGTAGCTGTGCTGCTGACATTGTCTTCAGCTGCCCATAATTCTGACTTTCTTTGATTTAAGATGAATTTTTGTCATTTCACCACTTGGCTCCTGTCCTTAAATCATGGTTCTAATGGTATTTTTGTTACAGTTATGCCTTTTGTGACCTTTTGGATGGTAGAAATTAATAGTTAAATGGAAAGAAGACTGGCTCGAGAAATAAAATTTTGCCCTCAGTCTATTTCCTTCTTAGCATGGTCATTTTCTTTCACACCATAAACATATTCTCTATGACATTTTCCCAAAAGCTTTTAAAAAAGAATAAATGTAGTTTAGTTCTCTTGATCCTCACATAACCACTGTGAAGTGTTTTCTATCTCCTCTATCCAGATTAAAAAACCTGATACTTAAAAAGGCCAAGTGTTTTGCCCAAGGTCACACAGTTAGTGTCAAAGCCAGGAATTTAATGTCACTTCTATGGCAAGTTATAAGGAAAAAAATACAAGAAGCATCTAAAAATAAACATGCCATATGTGTAGAAACACTTCTAAGCCATCATGGTCTTCTAGTATTTTTTTCAGGGTTTAGTTAATTAGTGAGTAATTATTATTACGTCTTGACTCAACAGCAAGTTTGACTGTAGACTCAATTCTTTCTAGTCCATGCTAATTCATGGAACTCTCCTTGCTAAAAAAAAATGGGGCAATTCAGCTTGAGACTAATCTTTCAGTGTAGATAATATGAAATAAAATGCTTAAACCAACACAGATAATCCAAAGTTTATAATTGCTTTAGTGTCTGATATAACTTCTCTGAGATGATCAATTCCATTTCTAGGAGGGGTTAGGGACAACTCTTTTCTTAACTTTAGCCCTGAACACCATTAGAGCTAATAAAGTAGTTTAGATAAATATTAAATATAGAATGACTTGATTGAAAAGTTTTTCATTAACTTGAAGCAGTTGAGTTTTAGAGGTAAAGAAAAATTAGTGAATTGCTTCTCACGGACCAAGTGCTAAAGCCATCCCCTTCTTGCTTTAAATGTAATTGCCTAACAAAACTCTTCAGGAAACAATTCAGTGATCATCTTCCCCCTTCATGTAAGTATTCCCCATTATACGCATGCTTTCATACACTAAAGAATCATCATCTTAAGTAATACTTAAATAACTCTTTTCCATAGCAAATAGCTATTTGGTTTACCCTGAAAGAGAGAAAACAACACAATGCAATTCAGATAACTCCGTCATCAACGTTCAGGGAATCGTGCATAGAATCCTTTCCTGGCCAAATGATGCCAAGTTCTTCACAAGCTCCATCTGAAAACTAACGTATGGCAGAAACCTAATCATGACTCTCATTTTAATATCTTTTTTTCTTAAAGTATCTCAAAGAAAAAGTAAGAGGGAATAAATATGGGACTTTGTTAAGAACACAAATACTATCCAACAGCTCATGTTGGTACATTTATACCACCTTCTTGTAGCAATTTTAATTTTCCTGCTTTAGCTTCAAATGTCAGCATAAGGTCTAGTAGGGCAAACACTGAAAATGGATCACAGTTTCGGAGTTTCCCTCCCCCTTCTATTTCCAAACATAATATCAAGTAACTGGAAATGAGTGAAGATGCTAATGCAGCTCTGTGGGTCAGGCATTAGGCTTAGGCATTCCCACTGACACACACATTGTCTTCTTTCTTAAAAATGGTTCTATCAGAAGAAAATAATGTAAAATGGAAAAATCCTCTTATGAGTCATTTAATAAAAGAAAATTCCAAGAAGCACCATTACACGCATGGGAACTAGATGTGTCCACGTATGCACACGTGTGTGTACAGGAACCCACAACCTGCATTTGGAATATGCTCCCTCAGGCAAAGCAAGGACCTATAAGTAGTACTATTTTTCCTATCAGCCCTGGAAAGTACAGAGGCAGCCCTGTGTGTTATTAATGGATAAAATCTGAACAGCAGCCAACCCCAAGGTGAACCCTATGCATTTAAAACATTTCATCAGACAGCTAAGTTTTCTTTTTTTTTTTTTTGAGCAGCGGATATCTCTCCAGTCACCACTCAATAGATCCCGATAGAAGAGAGCAATGGCTGAGCTCACTAATGTGCAAATTGATAGCATGAGCTCTCCACCAAAATGTAAACAGCCCTGTGTTTCTTAAGTGTTAATATCACAGGCTGGCTTGGTGTGAGGGGAGTGTAAGGGATTAACCCTAGAATTATCTGGCAAAGGGAAATGGTAAATGGAAAATTGTTGCCCAATCTGCTGAAAGCCTGGGCTCCTTACTAGGCTACTGGGCTGCTCTAGCTGAATTCTCATGGCTAGAACCAAGATATTTATAGACTGTTAATGACTTCAGTAGTTTGTAAGGGTCAGGGAGGAGATGGGTATCTACAAAGTTAGGGAGAAAAATTTTTAATTGTTATTTACTTTATGATTCGGTTATTTGTTCTCTGCTTAATGTCTAAAATGATTTGAGTGTATATTGGTTGTTTTTTTATTTACCATCCACCCCAGATCCATTTTCTGCACTGTCCCAGTTTTGTGCCCAGACTCCAATGGACTGCATAACCCTGGCTAGCTGATCACCAGCCTTCCAGTTGGGTTGGACAAATGGGAAGCCCTGGGAGAAGTCTGGAGGGCAAGAGGAGACAGAGATTGTCATATTTCTTCCTTGTTTCCTCCTACCATGGGCCACATCGGTGTCACTGGCTAGGTCCCTCCAGGAATACAGCTCCCAAAGAGGGGCCCATATTCAGGGCCCCAAATCTCACTGTGCTCCGCTGAGGTGATTTCCTTTTGTTCCCCTTTATGCCTGGAGGTGGCGAAGGCTACCATCTCTTGCTTATCTCTGAGGACCTCATATTTCTCATTGGTCCCTTCAGCCCTGTCCACAACTCAGTAAGTAGTCCCTTCATTAAAGACTCTTGTACTGTCTGAGTTGAATTCTACTTTCTGCTATTTTTAATATTAAATCGGGGACTTCTCTGGCAGTCCAGTGGTAAAGGCTCTGTGCTTCCAATGCAAGTGGCGCGGGTTCAATCCCTGGTTGGAAAACTAAGATCCCACATACTGTGTGGTGTGGCCAAATATATATATATATATATATATATATAAATTAAGAAGGCTTCAAAAAATGTACATATATTTAAAAATATTAAATCAGTGAGTATTTGTAAAATGTTTACAACAGTTCCTGACACATAGTAAGTGCTCTTTATGTTGGTTAAATCAATAAAATTGGCCATATATAATCCTAACACTATGTTCAGAAGAATATAGTACTATGATTGTCTAGGTTGATTCATGAGCCTACACCTGGAATAAAATTATATGTGGAATCAGGTGGCTAACAGGGAAAAGGCAGTCCCCGAAAGTGACCACAATAACAACAACTACAAGCTGAGTTGTACACTAATACCAGGTTTGAACTTTGCTATCTTGGCCTCAAGGATGCTCCCTTTCTGTGATAATACAGTGAACTCTTAACCTCGGCATTTTATATGGTGAAAAATTAATTTCCTTGTTTCAAAGGTAAAATTGAGAGCAGTATTTCCCCCCTCCTGATTAAAGAAAACAAGGCTCACATGGTATGAGTACAACAAAACAAAGAGTTTTATTGATAAATCTCAACTCCTTTTAGATGCAGTATGGAGGAAAAGGAGGAAAGAATCCAAGCCAGAAGAAAAATAAGAAGTTACAGCTCTCACCACTGCAGCCAGAATATGTGACCCACAGATGGTGGAGACCATTGCTGAGGGTCTGTCCAGACAGCTGTATTTCCCCCAGGAGCCGGGTCTCCCCCATTTATGGGAGGAACGGGGAGGAGTGATTCAGCAGTTCAGCAGGTGAAACAGCAAAGGCCTAGCAGAGAATGCATGTCCTAGTATCCCAGGCCATCATGAGGTCCTTCCCTTCTTTTAACTGGACTCAGTTTTGTTTCTTATCAAATTTGGCCGAGTTGTCAATGTCTTATCTGCCCATGCACAAGAAAATCACCAATACTTTCAAATGATATTGCTAAAAGCCAAACATTTCTTACATCTTTAACGTAGACTGTACACCTAAATTCAAATTGTTACACTATTAACAAGTTTTGTTATAAATGTGTCTCTAAACAGATTGTCCTGGGGATTTCTATTATATATTCTGCAAGACAAACCTCCATGTGCTTTTCATGACACCCCGTCCAGCAGGAGTTGGCCTCACCCCAAGATCTGTTACCTTTTTCCCACTTATACCTCTATCCAAGTCTGATTTTTTTTTAGTCTAGAACACTGCCTTGGGAGGTGCAACAGAACAGACTGTGGTTAAAACTCAATGGCATGGAGAAGAATAAGGATGCTGGGGGATTTATTTTAAGTCTTGCAGAAGAAACTGGAATTAGCAGTCTGTATCCTGTCCTCTCTGAAGTGTTCTCACTAAGGTCTGTGGCAGACACACCTCTTTAATGTTCTAATTTAGTTGGTAACTGTTGGCTCCCATAGATTCATGCAAGCATGTGCGCACACACACACACACACACACACACACACACACACTCACACACCCCAACCCATACAACCCATATATCTGCCAAGGGAAACATTACTTCTACTCTAAACTCATAAGGATGAAAAAAATATATTTTTCTAAATGCTAGGAAAGGAATCATTTGTAAAGCAAGCATCTTAGAGCTAAAATTGAGCTCCTTTTGAGCCCAATGCAAATAAAAATAAAACATAGTGCTAAGACATATACCACTTTTTTTGAGTGAGGGAGGAATATTTTAATTAGTAGTTTTTAAATTCTGAAATAAAATATGCTCGATTTTAAGAATAAAGAAACAGAATTAATGAACAGTAACAAGACCCAAGACAAACTGGTGCAGACACTACTAAGAACAGTATGGAGGTTCCTTAAAAAACTAAAAATAGGGTTACCACAGGATCTAGCAATCCCACTCCTGAGCATATATCCATAGAAAACTCTAATTAGAAAAAAATACATGCACCTCAGTGTTCATAGCAGCACTGTTTGCAATAGCCAAGACATGGAAGTAACCTAAGTATCCATCAATAGATGAATGAATAAAGAAGATGTGGTGTATATATATATATATATATATATATATAAAATGGAATATTATTCAGCCTTTAAAAAGAATGAAAAATACCATTTGCAGCAACATGGATGGACCTAGAGATTATCATACTAAATGAAGTAAGTCAGACAGAGAAAGACAAATATCATATGATATCACTTACATGTGGAATCTAAAAAATAGTACAAATGAAATTATTTACAAAATAGAAACCTACTCACAGATGTAGAAAACAAACTTATGTTTATCCAAGAGGAAAGGAGGGGAAAGGGATAAGTTAGGAGTTTGGGATTAACAGGTACACACTACTGTACATAAAATAGATAAGAAACAAGGTCCTACTGTATAGCACAGGGAACTATATTCAAAATCTTGTAATAAACCATAATGGAAAAGAATCTGAAAAAGAATATATATATATATCACTTTGCTGTACACCAGAAACTAGCACAGCAAATCAACTATAGTTCATATAGTTCAACTATAGTTTAGCAACTATAGTTCAATTAAAAAAAAAAAATCTCAAGACCATCCCAGACCCATTTTCCTACTCCACTAATGATAGTTCATTTTTATATTTTTAAAGACTATGTATCTCAGTTGATAGTTTTTTTTTTCCCTTTCAGTGCTTTAAATATATTATTCCACTGCCTTCTGGTCTGCAAATTTTCTGCTGAGAAATCCGCTGAAAATCTTTTATGTAATAAGTTGTTTTTCTCTTGCTCCTTTGAAGATTTTCCCTTTGTCTTTGTCTTTTGACAGTTTGATTACAATGTGTCTCATGTGGATCTCTTTGGACTTTTCCTACTTGGATTTCATTGACCATATTACATTTGTATATACCCATGTCATTCATCAAATTTAGGAAACTTTTGGCCATTATTTATTCAAATAAGCCTCTTTCTCTCTCTTCTCTTTCTGGGACTTCCATAGTTCATATATTGGTCCACTTAATGGAGCCCCATAAGTCCCTTAGGCTTGTTCACTTTTCTTCATTTTTTTTCCCTTCTGCTTCTCAGACTTGATAATTTCAAATTTTTTTATGTTTGATAATTCTTTTTTTCTGCTTGTTCAAGTCTGCTGTTGAACTTCTCTAATGAATTTTTCAATTCAGTTATTGTATTTTTCACGTCCAGAATTTCTGTTTGTTTTTTCTATAACATCTCTTTGGTATTCTTTTTGTTCATATATTGTTTTCCTGATACCCTTTAGTTCCTTGTCCATATTTAAGATAGTTGTTTTAAAGTCTTTTTCTGATAAGTCTGAAGGCTGTGTTTTTTTCAGGGTCACAGTTTCTATAGATATAATTTGATACTTTCAAAAGGCCATGTTTTCCTGTCTCTTTGTATGCCTTGTGGTTGTTTGTTGGAAATTAGGCATTTCAAAAAACAGCCACCCCTTTCAGTCTTTGCATACTGGCTCTGTGCTGGAGAAGACCCTCACTGATCAGCCCAGGAGGAAAGCTTAATGTCTTCTGAAGTCTTTGCCAAGTAGGTGTCTTCCCTGGGCTTGTATGTACTGAATTTTCCCCAAATTCCCCACTGTACATGGCTATTTTTAATTATTTTAATTTCCCTTAGAGTCTCTCTTTTACTTGTTGGAGATTTAGCTGTTCTATTGAATTCCTCTGCCTATAATCTCTGGCCTCCAGGTATCTCTAAGTCTATAATCCCCTTACAGTTTTCATGTAACCATGCCTGTTCCTTCTGACATCTTTTTCCACCTTGAGATCTGAGATTCTTTTGGCCATCTGGGCTTCAAGTTACATGATACAGAGGTCAATCCCTGAGGAAGACTGCAGACAGTTTAGAATATTGCAAATGCAGTCCACTCTGATCTCTCTGATTTGCAGAAGGAACTGTATCAGGCCGTTGTTCCCCCCAACACTGTACCATAACATGCCAGAGAGGGGAAGGAGCAAGGATGAGCAAAAATGCCATGAAATTTCCTACCATTCTAAACATAGCTTTTTTTCATTGGGTTTGGTCACTATAGATCTTTGACTTATTCCTACAGCTCCTGTAGTTATTTTAGTTTCTTTTCAGTTGTTTAGTTAATGTTTCCAAGGAGGAACAAGGGTCTAGAGCTTCCATGTCTGCAATCTCGCTGACATAACTCTCAGTTCTATGAATTTTAACATATGTGTAGATTTGTGTAATCACCACCACAATCACGATACATAACAGATGAGATACAGAACAATTCCATCATTCCAGAAAACTCCCTCATGCTATCCCTTTGTAATCATACTCTCCATCCTATCCCTAGACCTTGGTGACTACACAGATGTAGTCTAAAAACAAATAGAATCATACCATACCTACTGAACTGCAAAACTGCAAATTGCTTTTCTCACTTGTCAGTATATCCTGGATACCATTCTAAATCAATACATATATACAATTACTTAATAATGCTTTAATAAATGTATAGTTTTACATTATTATTTGTTTAACTGTCTTCATATACTTGTACAAAATGATCTTTTTTACTAGGTTTTTCAAAAAGTACTGCAATAAATATATTTATATATAACTCATTCAACACTTGTGTTAATATTTCTGTAGAATGCTTGAAATTTCTGTGTCAAACGTGGATTCATAAATTTAATGGATATGTCCAAGTTATTATCCAAATTTTACCACAATTTTTACTCACATAAGAGTAAAATGATTTTCCTTCCACACATTCATTAACAATGAGTGTAATAAATACTTTTAAAATGTTGAAAATCTTATGGGAGAAAAATGTCGACAATCTTATGGGAGAAAAATGTCATATAATTTTGTTTTATTTTGCATTTGTTCAAAATGAACACAGTTGGCATTTTCCCCTTTGTTGAGTCCTTTTTTTTAAATTTCCTGAGGATTGCCTTCTTGAATCTTTTGCTCATTTTTATATTTGATTTTTTTGCCTTCTAGTATATTGATGAAATTAGTCTTCCATCTGTCATAAGTTTTTTTTCAGTTTGCTATTTGTATTTTTACCTTACTTGTGGTATTTTGACATCAGAAATTTCTAAATTTTATGTGCTTAGATTTATTTATCTTTTTCTTTTTGGCTCATGTGTCATGCTTAGGAAGGACTTGTTTTTAAGAATAAATACATTTCCTCCCACTAATTTGAAATGGTAGTTTTATAAGCTACTAAATTCCCATATACAATTAGATCCATTTCTGAGCTCTATTCTATTCTTTGGATCTGTATATTTTTTAATCCCACTACCAAATTTCTTTAATTGTTGAACTTGTATAAATTATTTTATTATATGCTTAGTTTAGCCAAGCCTCCTACTATTCTCTTTACAGAAATATCTTTAATAATTCTCCAATGTATTTTTATGAACTTTACAAAAATAACCAGATAGAAAATATAATGAAGTAAAAAATGACAACAATAAAAATATATATCATCTTATTGGAAATATGTATAGAGATAGATATAGAAAAATAGAGATACATATGATAGATGCAGATATAGACAGATATACTTTAAGAAAGCTTTACACCTCTTTTAAGAACCACAAAAGAAGACAAGAATAATGAGAAGAAATAGTTTGTGCTTGACTAGGAGGACAATGTCCTAAATTTGTCATATCTCCTTACTAAATAATTGCAATTCAATCCCAATCAAAATACCAACAGGAATTTTCTTTTCAATTTAACTAAATGTTACTGAAATTCATTTTTTAAAGCTGTATGCCTCTTATTAATTGTTCCCTTAGCAACATGAATAACTGGTTGAAGCTTTTGCTTTAAGGGCCTGATGATTAACCTTTTAAATAAGGTCCTTTTTCTGTCCCAGTTTTTGGTGTTATGTTTTTTTTTTTTCTTCCAGTTATGTAGAAACACAGATATTGTATCTATATCTATAATGTAAATACATATATTATATGCTGACCAACTGCTAAGAGAATAGAATCTTCTTTTTTTTCTTAATAGCTATATATTTTTTTTCTAATCTAGAGCCTCAGGACATTTTTTAAGTCTAAATGCCACATATCACCATGCAATGAAATGTCTCTCTACCTTTTTTATTTAAACTGTAAGCTTCTCAAAAGCAAGAGCCTTAGCTTTTATTCTAAACCACATTCCCATTTGAAAGAGCTTGAGAAACATTTAGATGGTGATCTGAGTGCAAAGCTTACACTTGTTTCTGAAAAATACTTTCTTTCTCTTCATCTTTTCCTCTGTTGTTTTTTACTTCTTCACCTGATTTTTGTTTTTGTTTTTAATCAGGGAAAGTATGGCTATAAGTTTAATATATCTTGTGAAAACATCAATTTTTCAGTGAATCAGGGAAATTTTACATGGTGCCACATGATGGTAAACGGACTTTTGTAGAGACCACTCAGTAATGTGTTCTCTCCTCTGAACATGTCTCTTTGAACCCTGGGGCTGCTTAGCTAAAATCCCAGATCTTCTTCTTGTTTATTGAGATTTCTATCTGCTTGCTCAGGCTTAGGGACCCTTTTACTTGTGACTCATGAGGGAGAATCTAGATATCCCATTTTAACCTCACTAAGTGCCAAATGGTCTTTTTAATCTACACACTGTGGGGTGGTGGGGGAATCATGCCTAAATTGAGCCCTTCACCCCTGGCAGGCTAACAAAATATCTTTTAAGCAGATCTCAGAGGATTCAAGATAAGAAAGTCATGCTACACTGGAGAAATTATTTAAAGTAAAGCAGGGAAAGGGGGCGTTGTATTTCGCTTTCGAATGTGTTGTTTTCTCACAAATTTTTTCCCTAGCATTACATGGATTATGGTCAGCAAATTAGAGATAAAAATACCCGTGTACACCTTTTTATGGCTATCCCCTGATATATTCCTTCTCTCTCTCTTTCTCTCTCTCTCTCTCTCTCTCTCTCTCTCACACACACACACACACACACACACACCACACAAATCCATGATTTTACTAAGCTAATTATTTTTACAAAAATTCCTTCTAGTTCCCAAAGTCTAAGGCATTAACTCCTGGAATAATCAAAGGGAAAAATGTTCACATTTTAAAATGTTATAATTAGCTGCTAATCATTTCTCTTCAGTTGGAAAGATCTGGTTAAAGTTGACCCTGATCAAGAAGTTGCAAATAACTATTATCTTTTCCCTCAAAATATCAGGGACATAGAAAATAGCTGTTCCAGCAAACATTTATTGTAGATGCACTATGTGCAAACAAGAAACACCTACCAGGAACTAGAGTTAATTAGGGAAGGATCAACAGTGGCCAAGTCACAGCCAAGAAATGATTTGTTAAGCTGTTATATAGATATTAGTATTCTAATGACTTAGAACTTTAGTAAAACATTTACTCTTAAAACCAATGTTTTAAATTTCTTAAACAAGAGTTATGAACCATAACAGAAGATAGGGATAAATTTGTCTGCATTAAAATAAGAACTTCTGTTCACCAGATCAAAGATTATGAACACATTTGTCTACACTTTGAAACTGAGAAATGGCTTAATATATGGCCAAAATTAAGGCAAAGAAATGGAAGGAAAAACAGAAATATAATTTTAAACCATGCTTTTTTTCAGAGATGTTTATTATTCTCAGTGCAGGTGTAATTTTAAAATTATAAAATAACTCCACTCTCTTTTTACTCTTATGTTATATGCCCCCTTCTCTAGTGCAATGTTTGGCACAGGATTCTACAGAATAAATAGATAAATGTTGAGAAGAATGAAAACAGAAAAAAAAAGAAAGAAATGCTATTTCTCAATGCTCATTATTAAAACAATTAAAATAGACACTATGCATATTTTCCCATGGAAGGGTTATGAGCTGTGATGAGAACATCTTGTTTTCCTGTTAAAGGAGTCAAAATGTGAACACTAGTTATTTTAATGAATGTGTATCAATGTTGTTCCATGAAGTAAAAATTCTCAGTATCTGTACTTGACATTTCTCATCCTAATCAAAGCTCTTTCTTGTTTTTACATGTTTGACTTCTCCCCAAGGCAGATTTTATTTCTGAATATTTTTTCATGTGGATCCACCAGAGCAGAGACTACTGGGCATATATATTTATGGAAAAGAAATTTCCATTGGAGCTTGGTGCCCATGTCACTAAATGCCAAATAGTGTTTTTAATCTACACACTATTGATGATTATTGCTCTCACGTAGATATTTTAAATGTCATGTGACTTTGCTGCCCTCCTGTGGCTGCTCCTTGGGGTGTCCAGATCTTGGTTTATGCCTACAGGTTCCAGGGACTCTTTCACTAGGTCACACCCACATTCCACTTGCTGCTCTTGGCCTCACATGCATGAGCTATGTCCCATCTGAATGGACTGAGTGAATAAATGTTCTACCAAAGCGTTCTGAACATTCTTTACTCCTATTTCACCCAAGAGCCCAGAAGAAATGTGACAATAACAAATTGGTTTTCCAAAAAAATAATGCATTTTTCCTTTTGATTTTCCTGTTTTCACTCTCTCCAGGTAAGAACAATCTGATATTCTACTGCAAGGATCAGCAAACTCTTACTATAAAGGACCAGATACTAAATACTTAGGTTTTTTTAAGCAATACAGTCTCTGTCATGACTACTCAACTCTGCCACTGTAGCATGAAAACAGTCATAGACAATAAATGAATGAACTTAGATGTGTTCCAATAAATCTTTATTCAATAAACTTTATTGACAAAAGGAGGTGGGGAAGGATAGGTACTGGGTATGTACCACAGATTATTGTTTACCAACTCCTATTCTACAGTCATTTCCTATTATATCAATGCCGAACTAATTTATTGATAACTTAAGTGATAAATAAATACATGTAAATGAATTAATAAAGGGCTTTTAAAATAAAAACATGTATTTCTAAATATTCCATCCATAATTGAATTTATACAAATACAGACACTGGCTATCCCAAGCTTTATACTCCGTTGTTACATTTTTTAATTTCTGTATGACTTCTTCAGGTGATGTCTTCAAATAGCTAGCAAGAAATCTATTACAATTGATCTGTATACATCAATGTTTAGGAAAATGCTTCTCCACAGAGAAGGATGTCTATACTTACCAAGGAATACAATATGGTTTCTTTCCCTTTAAAACTGTTAATAACTCACATTCATTTACCTGCTAGGTCCTGCTGATTTGTTTTCTAAATATCTTTCCAATCTGTCACAATCTTTAGTTCAGACTTCTAGATAAGTTTTAGTATTGCAAATATCTCAAGTGTATTTTTCTGTTCTGCCTCTAGTCTTACATTCTATACAGTCATGTATATCACTGCCCAAATGACCTTTTTATAATACAGATCTTACTTCATCTCTCCTCTGATCCAGTGACTTCCTGACAATCAAGTCTAAGTTCTTTAGAATGGCACACAAAGCTTTTCTGTTTTTTTCACCTCTTGGCACCATGGAGGGCTCTTTCCCTGGCTCTAAACTCTAACCACATCAGGCTTCTCACAGTTTCCAACTTCCCCATGCCCTTTCTTTAAGCTTTCTTCACACCACTTTTCCTAGACTGCCTGATCTTCTCCACCACACTTTCCAATCAACTCATTTTTCTCTCCATCCATTCCTTTATTCATCCATCTTTTATTGATATTCATGGAACAAATATTTAATTAGAGCATTCCCAGTACCACAGGCACAAATTCTCTCCTGACCTGCTTCCTTTCATCCCAATCATTCTGTTGCCCCAGTGTACTTTGTACATACTTCTATTCGTGTTTATTATGCTCTACAATAATTATAATTTCTGGGCTTCCCTGGTGGTGCAGTGGTTGAGAGTCCGCCTGCCGATGCAGGGGACATGGGTTCGTGCCCCGGTCCGGGAATATCCCACATG